>NC_045605.1:83949902-84249902 GCF_009762305.2 Zalophus californianus | reverse complement strand
TATTTAAGCAGACTGTTGGAGAAAAAACTCACTTTTGAGGGTCCTAACATAAAAGAGAAAAAGGTGGTAGGGTCATAAAGGGAGGAGTTTGAATAAAACAAAAATTGAAATTGAAACAAATGTATTAGAAAAGAGAGGGAAGATAGACTGGTAGAAATAAGTACCACAAAAAGTGAAATGTACAAAAACAAAAGCAAGAAATAGGATAAGAGAAAGACTAAGCAGGGCAAAATATAAGAAATAATGCCATGAATAACTTACTGTTAAAGGGTATAAGATTAATACATCAGTTTCTTTTGACTTCATTAAAATTAATGATAATTGTTAGAGAATCACTGTAGTCTTGCTATCATATACTTAAGTCAAGCTTTTCATATTATTTTGCCAGAAGAAAATAGTAGGAACCATTTTACATATTATTCATTAAATTTCAAATAAATATATTATTCATATATTAATAATATATTGATTTGTGATGATGTATATTATGTAAATTGTATATAATCATGAATATTTAAAGATGAATATTCATGTTATCTTTTAATGGCAAAATTTTATTTTTCAGTGTAGACACTGAAATGTTGCATGTAAACACATGGGAAGCAAACTGTTTAACATCTCAAAAGTGGAAATAAATATTTTGAAGTAAAATTGACATACAGTCCTATTAGTTTCAGGTATGCATCATAGTAATTTGTTATTTTTATACTTTATGAAATGATAAGTCTAGTTATCTGTCACCAAAGTTACTGCAATGCTTTTAGGAACCAAAGTTCCCTATGCTGTATATTATATCCCGTGACTTACTTATTCTATAACTGAAAGTTCATTTTATAATTGGAAAAAAGATTTTTTTTCAGTCATAAGACCAGACATGGAGCTATTTTAGTTGAATAGGAGGCAGGTTTTGACATCCAAGACAGTATCAAACATAGTATGTTTTTCGTTTGTCACATTTTAACTCATCACAGAGTTTTTCTGCATTATCATGTGCATTACTTGTATTCAGTAAGTATTTGACTAATCAGTCTTAACATATCTGCATTATACACTACTTCTCTGCTGCCTTTTCAATGTTAAAATTAACTTCAGATATTCATGCTGACATGTAGAAATGACGTTATATCCTGTTACTTGCAAATTGTTTAGAGTTTAATATATTAGAACTGCATATATTTGGCTGATCAACTCCTTTAAGTCCTTGACCACCGTTCTCTCTAGTTTGATTGATGTGTCACCCACTTACTATCTTCTGCTTAGATTTTCTGGTGGATTACTATTCTGGGGTATTTTTAATTGTTTTATCCAAAGTATTATCATATATCTGAATTCAAAATCCCATTGACTCACTAAGAGGAATATATACCTTAACAACTAAGAGACATTTGGTTATATTATATACTAATTCAACTCAACATGGCTGAAGGAATCCTTTACCTCATATAATTTTGATTTCCTGCTTTAGGAATCCTGAATTTGTGGATTATCCATATATACTTTGAGACATGCTTTAGATGTTTTTTTCTGGAAGCCTTGCATCTGTCCTAAAAATTGAATGTATTGTAGAACAGACCTATGGTAAGTGGTTTTTTTTTTTCCCACTCCTTTTTCTTCTGTCAGTTTCATGTTCATGTTAAGTCTTATGAATGTTGTAATGCTGCTCCCTGCTGGACACAGTGTAATTTTTTAAATTGGCACTTAATAGATGGGCAAATAACTGGTTAGCTGGATCCACTAAAGAGGGTGCATTCATAGAAAAACAACAGTATACAACAAAAGCAACTTTATTGTAGTGGGTGATACCATTGTGATTGTGTGATATCTGGAGTATGATGAAGGTGCTGATGGTCTTGCTTCTACATTTCATTGTCTGCTTGTGTAATGGTATCTACAAGTTATAACAAACATACATTGAAAGATGCTTGTAGATGATGGGATTTTCTAAATTGTATGTATATAATGTTTATAACTGAAGTCAGTTTATTATTTTTATTCTTTTGGTTTTTTGTAATTTAATTTCCTGTACTTCTGTTTTTCCAAAGGAAATATTTAAAACAGCTCCAGTATAATTTAAATTAGGCATTATTGGATCTATTTTTAATGGATCACCCTATGCTACACTTTATACAGTGGACTTTAAGTGTAACTTGCTTTGTATATTCACCCTATAATCCAACTATCATGTTTTCTAGTACACACAGTGAAAATATTTACACAGAGTGACATTGGGTTGGACCTCAAGTGTCATGTCTATGTCCATCCTATTATGAAACCTCACATTGTGTGTATACACAGGTGCTCCCAAAATTGTTAGAAAATGTGTGACAGTTAAGAAGAGTATTTTTCTTCTTTCTCGTGAGCTAAAATGTATTTTTTGGAGTGCAGCCTGTATAAAATTATTACCTAGATGTAATGTAGATTTTTTTTGAAAGTAAGCATACATTTTGTTGAAAAGAAGAAAAAGTAACAGAAACAACATTGAGCTAAGCAAAGACTTAATAGGGTAGCTATTCTTATATTTTTTTGTAGCCATGGGAAAGCCTGTGAAATTGACTCTTAATTAGGATTGTGGAAAATTAGGCATAGTAACTTATTTCTTTATTATTAAATATTACAATAAAAATTAGAAATGTAGACAAGAAAATAAATTGTTAGCAAAAAAGAGGAACCCTCTTTTCCTTCTCTATAAAAATATATTATTTCAGAAAACATACCATTTTAAACTTATTATAAAACATAACATCATATAGAAACATAAATGTAGGGGTGCCTGGGTGGCTCAGTCAGTTAAGTGTGTGCCTTTAGCCTAGGTCATGATCCCAGAGTCCCCAGGATCGAGCCCCGCATTGTGCTCTCCACTCAGCGCGGAGTCTGTTTCTCCCTCTCACCCTCCCCCCTGCTCATGCTCTCTCTCTCACTCTCTCTCTCAATAAATAAAATGTTAAAAAAATAATGTAAAAGGAATAAGTACAAAACAAGCATCCCTGTAACCATAGATCTTTACTGGTATCCCAGAAACCCTTGATATAATCTTCCTTTTCTTTAAAAGTAACGATTGTCTTGATTTTTATGGTAATTATTTATATAAACTCTATATAATTTTTATCATTTTTATGTATTTCTCAGAAATATTTTCACTTTTTGTCTCTTTAATCTTTATGGAATCGCATGTATTTTTTGTAAGCAATATTTTTTATTAGAAATGTTTTTGTTATTTTGGAAGAGAAGGGTATAAAGAATTAGAGATCTCAATGTAAAATCAGAGAGGACCTTTTCAGTGTACTGGGGAGCTTAGGGACAGGAGGAGTTCTAAAACATTTAGATGTAGCAACAGTTAGGGTGGAATCAAGATGCCTGGGGAGAGGCCTGTGGCCTTTCACAGTAAGTAGGAGGCTGGAAAGATGGCTACGAAGGGACAGCATTCTTCAGGAAAGGGTATAGACTAGGGGTGGATGGGTCCTATCAAAATGCAGTCAGAGAACACTGGGGGGAAACAGGTGGGTTATCTAGTGTGTACTGCTTTCAGGACCCCAAACCTGATATTGTCACAGTGCTCACATTGTGTTTCTTAGAACAAGTCTAGGGGCAGAAGCTCAGAACCCCTTCTCAGGAGGGATGGAGGCCACCCTGTTGCTGCTGCTGCTGCCACTGCTTAGCCCCCTCTACTGCATGGTGAAGGGTGGAGGAAATCCCCAGCAACATATGGCCCAGGCCTTGCAGCAACAAGGAGGTCCAACTGGAACAGCCCCCTGGTACTTTCTTTGGACCAGGTCCCTGAGGTCACAGTTCATGGAGTAGAGCTTGTAGAATGTGGCTTTGATGTTAGGCTGCCAAAGAAGTTCCAGGGGTTTTGCTTCTATGTGGAAAGTGATGAGGGTGATGTCCTTTCTGTGCTTGGTGTTCTCCCGGCCTGGGCCATATGACAGCACCCATTCCTGCTGGGGTCCAGCTTTTCCCCAAATCCAGCACCATCAGGTATGTGTCATCTTCCAACAGTTGGAAGAAGTCTTTGCTCTCCATAGAGGTCCCATCCTCTCTAGCACCAGTGTTAGCACTCCGGTCAGCTGAAGGGTCTCCATTGCCTTGTCTAGCAGTTCTTGGCGGGTGGCAGCTTTGGTCACAGAGACAGAAAGGTGGCTGGGGGTGGTGGAGCTGAGGTCCAGAACATATGGCTAAGCTCAGAGCTCATATTGGATACTGACCGAGGACTGGCGCCTCTGACTGCCTTCGTGCTTTCCTTCAGAGTGGTGCTTGCCTGCTACACCATGATCCTGAGATGGCTGTGGGGTACCCACTGGGGTATCAGGCAGCATGGGACATGGGTGGGTCAGCTGGTAAGTGCCATTGTCTGGAATCATATGTATTCTTTCTTCCCTTACTCAGCATTATGTTTTGAAAATCATCTATGTAGTTGCAAGTAATATTCTTTCCTTTTCATCATTATATATTATTCCTTGGGAATGACTATGACAATTCATTCATGCTCTTGTTGGTGGATATTTGGGTTGTTTCTAGTGTTTGGCTGTTATAAATGACATTGCTGTGAATGTTCTTTTACATATCATATGTTTTTTTATCTGTGTAAGGTAGAAAAAGTCATATATTTTCGGGTTAAAGATGATTGATTATATGGTATTTTAAATGAATTTAAATGAGTACATGAGAAGTTTGTTATATCTTGAGAGTAACACATATTAAATATTGGAAAAATTCTGAAATTTTTATAATTTCTTTTACTCTAGGCCTTAAACATAAAGTGGCATATAGTTTGTGATAGTTTCAAAATAGTATACGTATAGTTAGATGTATAGATAAAGTGAAGAAATAGATTATAAGACTTAAGGTAGTAACTCTGTGGTTTACTTTATTACTACATGTCGTACTCTGTATAACTCCTTCGCTTTACTGATGAAGAAACTAAGGAGGGCTAGAGAGATTGAGTCACTTGGACAAGGTCATTTAGCAAGTCAGAGCTAGAAACTAGATCAACCTGTCTACTTGGCAGTCACAATTTAAAGAAAACAAAGTGAAAAGTGAAATCAGGATATTTTCTTGAGTGTGTCCAGCCATTTAAGTGGAAAATTTGCCTGACTAGCTTTCAAAAATTATCAGATATTCTTTTGACTATTAACCAAGAATTGGCTTAGGACAGGGAATTCCATGTTTGAAGCCCCCAAAATGTTACTGCACTTTATCATAGCTCAACTTCTAAAAGACAGCCATAGTATAGTCTAACTTTGAGAATTTTACTTTGAGTGATTACTCATTCATTAGGCCTTATTAACAAATGGTATATTTCTCATCTGTTAATTTTGTGGATAATTAAATCTTATCCTTTTATGTGCCAAAACTTGTTTTGTATGAACATTTTTTTCAAAATGTTTCTGAAATAGAAAATTTAACCTCTGTTTTCTTAAACAGAACAAAGGGAGTATAATTTAACGTTTTTTTTTCTTATTTGTTTGTTTGTTTTTATGGCCCAGAGTTGTCATTATGAACATCAGTCCCTTCACGGAATTTATGTGACTTCCTCAGAAGCTTTTGCTGTGTAGGACTGTTTTCCTAAATTGTCCTAAACTGATAAGTTTTATGTCCGGGTGCTACGTGTAATGGGCGTTTGTTGTGTTTTGTCTTGTTTTACTTTTGTTATGTAATTCTTGTCTTTTGCTGTCAGTGTGTAATATTGACTAATATTAAAATCAACATTTGCATAACATATACTGTTTAGGTGAGAGCTGAAGTATGGATCTGTCCCATCTACTGACTAAGGGCACAGAGTGTGGCAGTTTTTTAAAATTTACTTTGTGTTCATCAACTAGGCTAGCCACTTTGTTTCAGAGGCCTGAGATTATCTGACAGCTGATTTCTGAACAGTTGAGATGCAGCATAGATTGCATATACCAGTCCTTATTTGGGGAATAAAAATTATGCACACATTTTCTTATAAAACAGTGATACTGAAATAGGAGGATCCTTATTTGGGGAATAAAAATTATTATGCACACATTTTCTTATAAAACAGTGATACTGAAACTGGAGTTGCTTAAGGATTCCTTCAAATGGGAAGTCCAATGGACTTAAGTGGGCATTTTGTAATTATAAGATATTTAATAGGATAGGCATTGAAATAAAAACAGTGTATTAGATGACACTGCCATTTGCAAACGGTAGTCATAAAAATTAAACCACCTTTGAAATGATAGCTTTTTCAAGGACAATATAGAAGTAACACAGATTTGGTTTCATGAAAACATTAGTGTTTCAAGAAAACCTTCATTTCAAAGTGAAATGCATTTGACTGTTTACCCAATTATAAACTACTGAATGTGAATTAAAAAAAAAAAAAAACCGGGGTGGGAGAGTATATTTTTTTGTTTTTGTTTTTGTTTTTTAGTATATTTGTTTTTGGATCACAGGAGATAATTGGGAGGAAAGGTAATTAGTTGCTATTGCAGTACATTAGGCATATGATGATTTCCTATGTCAGTGAGGTTTTTGTTAAAATTTGAAAATTCCTTTGTTTTAAAACTTACTACATGAACAGATTTTACCTGTACAATTGGGGGTAAAACAAAGAGCTTTATGTAGTTTTTTTTGCAATGAGAACATCTTTGAGAATTGCCCTATGAACAAAATATCTTACAAAGGAAGTATGAATAGCTTTTCCTAGGATACATTTGAGATGTATCTGTAGTTTCTGAAAGTGCAAAATGATACAACCCCCATAGAAAACAAATAGGCAATTTCTAGAAAAAGACCAATGCATTTACACATTTGTCTTCATACCAGTTTCAGAAATTTATTGCAGATGTACTGTGTACTCATGTAATAGCATGTATAGGAGTTTTTGCTGTAGCATTTTTGCAGTAGCCAAAGATTGGAAACAACGCTAATGTCTATCAGTAGGGTACTGTTAAGTGAACTGTAGCATATCTATACAATAAAATACTCTACAGCTATGAAAAAAAAAAGATGTTTTCTATTTGCAGATTTAGAAAGTTTTGAAACATACATTGCTATTTTAAAAGAGCAAAGTTCGGGGTGCTTGGCTGGCTCAGAGTGTGCCACTTCTGATCTCAGGGTGGTGAGTTCAAGCCCCACGTTGGGTGTAGAGATTACTTAAAAATAAAATCTTAAAAAAATAAAAGGGCAGGGGTGCCTGGGTGGCTCAGTCCATTAAGCATCTGCCTTCAGCTCAGGTCATAATTCCAGGGTCCTGGGATCGAGCTCCGCATTAGGCTCCCTGCTCGAAGGGGAGCCTGCTTCTCCCTCTGTTCCTCACCCCACTCATGCTCTCTTTCTCTCTTTCTCTCTCTCTCTCTCAAATAAATAAAATAAAATAAAAGGGGTAAAGTTCAGTGTTTAATAAACTACCTTTTGCACAAAGGGCAGGGAATAAAAATATATATTCATATTTGCTTATATTTGCAAAAATAAAATTTGGAAGTTTATGTAAAATTTAAATCCTGTGTGTGGATGAGTGAGGAAAAAGGAGTAGATGGGAATTTAACTGTATATCATGTAGATTGTTTTTGATTTTTGAATATTGTTTGAATATTGTTACTCATTAAAAATAGTTTTGTTTCATTTGTAAATCAAACGAGAAGGAAAGAAAGGGCTAAGTCTGCTATATTTACCACGAAATTAGCTAATTTTATTCCTTTATCCCCAGAGCCTGGCAGCAAGTTAAGCACTGAATAAATATTTATTACACAAATGGAAAATGAACCCTGTAATCTTTATATGATCTCTTTTAACTTGTTTCTTAAAGTATTTTTTCCATATAAGAAAAACAGTATTGTAGATCATGTATTGATTCCAATACAGAAATAAAGGAAAATATTTAAGTGGGAGGTAATGAGATACATTGTTTAGTTTATTATCATATTATCATGAAATTTCATTTTGTTTGATACTGTTATTAAAGAATTGTATTTTCTTTAACTTAATTGACAGAGTAAAATGGAAGTTTTCAAGAGATTCCTATAAATTAGGTAATGAACTTTCATAATTAACAAATAAAAGTTTATGAAATTTGAAGGCAAGAGGGAAAACAGCAAACATATGTATTCTTTATACTGCCTTGTCCTCTGTGTTGCTTTATTTTCTCACATAAAGGCAAATGTTCAGTCCTGAGATTATTTTAGCTCTATTATTATAGCAGCAGTAGCAGCAGCAGCTCCTCACAGAAAGGCCAGATACCTCTGAAAATATATTAGAGGTTGGGAGGTGGGAGAAGATCATAGGGTGAGTGGCTTTTTCTCTTCTTTTTAAAAGAGTCCAGGAATTTGTCTCAGCTATTGAGTTGAAAATTTGAATATTCAAATAAGCAGTATAAGAATGCTTAGTTTTCACCTTTAGATTTTATATTTGTCAGTTTCTAAATTTCCTTTGACAAGGATTTTGACTACCTTTGTATACTACTTATCTGTGTGTAAAACTGCCTTTTTAAAGCTATGTATACAGAGAAGTGCACATACTAAAAATAGATGGCTCAATGAATTTCCTAGAAACCAAATACACCCATGTAACCAGACCCCAGATAAAGAAAAGAACATTATATATGGTTTTTGTATTGTATAGATTTGTACAATAGAATTTTTTTATGTCTGGTTTCCTTTACTCAGCATTATGTCTTGAGATTCATCTACATTGTTCCATGTAGTTGTGGTTGGTTCATTTTCATTGCTCCATTTGACCATATCACAACTATTTTTTTTATCAATTCTGTTAGTAGACATTTGAGTGGTTTTCCATATAACATTACTATACACATCTAATACATATTTCTTGATTAATATGTTTGCATATTTCTTTTGTGGATGTCTATCAGTAGAGTAGTGGTTAAATGAACTATGGCATATCTATACAATGAAATACTCTACAGCTGTAAAAAAGAAGAGATGTTCTCTACATATGTTATATTTGAAAATTATTTTTAGAATCTTTTTAATTATTTTGATTTTAAGTAGGATTTTTTGTTAGCATCCATTTGTGTATAAGTTATGAACATTCATAAGGCTTTCAGTGATAATTTTTATTTAGAAATATTTTAGATATATGTTCTGATTATGTGCTATTACATTGCAGAAAAATGTTTTAATATGCTCTGGTATTTTAGTTTTTATCTTGTCACTAATGGATATTATAAACTTCAGGATTATTGTATTATTTAATTTTGCATTTATATTTCATGATGAGAGTAATTGCCTATTTAAAGATGTATTTTGTCTCTGATCATAGTGCTGAAATTAAAAAAAGGCAATTGTACTTGACTCTTAACTAAGCACTTAGATATTTTTCACTTGTCATTACATTTTTTAGTTTAAAGCATCAAATTAAATATTTTATCCTGGCTTTTATTTTAATTCATGCATTTAAAAACTGAAATTTAGATAAAAGATAGTTTCAAAATAAATTCAGTATATTATTTATGAGTGGAGCAACACATTAGCATTGGGTTCACAATAGATCATATCGCTTTTATTCCATCTTACAAGCTTAGCAGCACAAACAGAATAATCAACATATTATTTGGCTGTCATCTGCTGAACAGAAACCAGAGATCACAAGGAGGTTTTCCCTAGCTGTGGTGATGGCCTTTTTGTTCCAAGCCCCCATCTGGGAGGGCCATGGTGTGTTATCATATGGAACGCGGGGTTTTCTGTAATCTGCTTAGCTGCACTGCAGTTTGAATCTTCATTCCATGTTTGTGTAATTTATAATTTTAATGAGACCATGGCTCTTGTGGGCTTTGAAATATATTAAAAGCTCTTTTGTGCATATGCTTTTGTTCTTGCTTAATAGGCTCAGTGTATTTAAAACTGATGAATTTTTATTCATGAATTTGGATGTCTGGGGATTAACTTAGACTGAATATCATTACACTCATATATTGATGCTTGGAAAGTTTTTTTGTTGTTATTATTTTTTTTATGTGTGTCTCTGTGTCTGTGTGTCTGTGTGATACTTGCTACCAGAAAAGGAAAGAACTTACATAATTTTTAAAAGGCTAGGAAAAAGTGAAATGGCTAGATCAGAAAGAATTGATTTAGATTTTATCCATCTTATTGATACTCATATTTCATCATTAGTCTTAGTATTTTTAGATAAATATTATAAAGTAATAATAATGCAAAAACAACTTTTAAGTGAGTTAATACCTCACATATTACTGTTTATATTGAATTAATATTCCAGTGTGACAAAGATAGACTTTGTATTTTAATTGTAGGACATCAATTGTTGGGTCATACTAAATCTGCCTTTAACTTTCTTGACTAAATTAGGTATATGTTTTATATTTTAACTATTTGTAGTCTTCCTTATTTCTGTAAAACCCTTTTTATTAATGGATTTTTTACATTAATACACCTACAGTGTATTAATGTAAAATTTTTACATTACACCTACAGTGATGAATATGATGAAAAGACTAATGGAAAAGCAGATTTCTAATAATTTATGAAATTGACCTTTTTTATTTTGCTAAACTAATGAAATATATTAAATGCTTCAAATCTCTATAGTTATTACTTCTAGTGTATTTTTAAATTTTGAATATAATTATATAGCACCTTAGAAAAAAATCATGGCCCTTTCTAGATCCGGACATATTTTCTGAAGTTGCTGTCTATTGGATTCAATTAGTGGTGACATATAGACCTAACTAGTCCTTTTATGAAGTTGCCCAAGATGTATTTTTTGTACAATTCTATGTTTAATCGACTAAAGCATTTTGTAACTATAAAACATCATTCTTTTTTGATATATGATGGTCAGCAGTTTGGTTGGTCCCTTCTTCTCCCCCATTACCTTTAAGCTAGAAATAAGAAATACAGGCTGAAATGACAGCATTTTGTTCTTGTCTTAGCTTATCTATCAGACTTGACATTGGAATGTTTGTTTTTCCAAAATAATCGCCTGCTTTAGTATTTTTTATTAGTTGTGCAATTTCATTTAGCTTAGGAATTTATTATTGAAAATGTATGATTTGCTAATGCAGTGCTGTCCAATAGAAATATAATGCAAGTCATTTATGTATTTTATTTAATCCATTATATCCAAAATCTTATCTTTCAACATGTAATCAATATAAAATATTTTAGTATTTTTTGTACTATGTCTTCAAAGTCCAGTGTATATTTTATACTCACATCTCAATTTGGACTAGTCACATTTCACATGCTCAGTAGCCATGTGTAGCTAATGGCTACCTTATTGAACAGGGTAGCTCTAAAGTGTAATTGAAATTACACAAGGTGTTTTTTTATAGCTCGTGGGACTGATTCTTTTGGCATATATCTGCCTGATTAATACACAAAATCATAATTATGTCACCTGACTCCTGAGTACTTATCAGATATTGTATAGATATGCTTAAATATATTGTGATGATAAGGAAATAATGGCTAATGTATTGGATGTAGTATACTCCTCAATAGTTGTGGGCAAATCAAACTTGTCAAACATATTTCAAGTATACCAAGAAGCTTAGTTTTATAAGAATCCCATGGCAAATATTAATACTTTTTTTTAAATAGAAAACTCCTCATTCTTAGAATTTTTCTGCATAGGTATTTTTGTGAAAGTATATCTCTCTTTTCGTATAAGTTTGCTTAGAGCTTATATAGCTTTAAACTTGTTGGAAGAAAAAAGCGTAAAATTCTCTAGGATTCTATACATTTTAAATGCTCTGTATATATTCAAATATAAGGAGAGGGAACTTCATTAAGTAACATGTAGTTAAGAACTATATAAAACCTTGAATTACAATTGATTTGAATTGATTCAAATATTTTAAAGTATAAATGATCAAGGTGATGGGTATAAAATACTGCTACTGCACCCACTTTAAAAAAAGTAGAGACTTTATGTGTAATTGACCTTGCTCAAGTATGGTTTTGAGAGAAAATCATGAAATCTCTGAATTTTTCACATTTTGAAAATTTTAACACTTTAAAATTTTGAGGGAAATGAGCTGATTTTTATGTAATCTAACTTTTCTGTAGATATTGCATGATGCCTGTTGTATTCTTTTACTCAAATTTTTATTGACTTCTCTGTGACTTCTGCATTTAAAGTGTTGACACAAAATGTTAAACTATTCTTTAAACAATACGTCTAGTTTCTTGGAGATGATAAATCCATCCATTGATTTCCTAATTTTATTATGTACACAGTCAATTGTAATCCAAGATTACAGCAAACAAGATGTTAATTTCGAGCCATAATCTATGTACATTTCAATTACAGAGCATGATTGTTATAGAAGCACAGAATAAAAAGGAATAACATTTGTGCTATCCTCACAGGAGCTGTCAATAAAAGATGTAATAGGGGATTTAGGAATCTGGAAATGGCCAACTAATTTATGTGAATCTATTTTATTTCAGCTAGAAAGACCAAGCTCTTTTTCGTCTGCACTGCATATTGCAGAGCACAGGCTGTCTATAGAAAACCAGGCGGCTGCATATGGATAGTCCCTTGATATCATTCACTTGCTGTGTAATCTTATTATGCAAAGTTCTAATCTTCACCTAGAATGAATGCCTCTGGGTCAGAATATAGTCATATCAGGGTTTTTGAGGTCATGTTTTGTGATCCTTAGCTTATTCTTCTAAGTAGAGCTGGGATTTAAAGGGTATTCCCCAGACGCTAGCAGAGATACACAGCAGAACCTGCTGCCTTTTTGGAAGACAAGACCAACATGAGGTCCCTGGTAGGATTAAACTTGATTTGTAGCTGTAGGATTTTTTAACAGATGTATTATTGGACAGGGAATAGGGGGCCACCAGCACAGCAAAATTGAATCACGACTGGCATTCTCAGGGAGTTTGCTGCCTGCTAAAACAGCAGCTGCATGTGGATTTGACTTCTTTCAGGTGAAGCGACTTCCAGTCATTTGGAAAGGATGGGATGAAAAGGAACCTTGGTGATAATTTTGATGTCTGCAAGATTTAGTACCAGTGTAATGGGATTATCGGTAACACCTTCACTGCAGAAAAAGCCACCTGGCGCTATAACTGGCAGCAACTGAGAACTAATCCTTTCCCATCTCTTGGATGTCATTCATGAAGCTCAAAGCGATTTCTGCCCTGCTAACTGTGATTAATTTTATAAACAACAACAACAAAAAATCAGGTGATCAAGGCAAAGAATATGCTTTTTATTAATTATTTTTAATATGTAGCCTTATTATAAGCTATATGACTTATAAATTATGTAAGACATACATAAACTATATGTATAACTTAAAATTTAAAATGTTCAAATTAAAAATTTGATTATTAATGTCTTGTACTTTTTCGAGTTGAGTGACAATGTATTTGCTATTGTTAAAGATTTATATTTGAGATTAAATATTAAATACTTTAGTTTTCTTTTGGCTATAAGGCCATTATCAATAAATTAATCAAAATATCTGTAGGTATAAGGAATTGGAATAACTTGTTTTGTCATACATTTTACCTGTTTCCGACTGCTTTGATTTCTGATTAAATGTTTTTAGTGAGTAAAATCTTTAATGATATAAAAATATATAGACATATTTTTATGGGAATTTATATATTATATGGGAATTAAGCAGGATAATTAAGGTAATGCTAGCTCAAACTGATGAACTTTTTGTGAAAGTGTATGATCTTAATATATAAAAATCCTTAAAATAGTTAATACTGAATGACATTTTTTAAAATCAGAAATTCTTAGTGAAAGTTTTCCTTTAGCAAGTAGAGGTTTAGTTGTTATTTGCTCTAGAATCATGTATTAGCTAATTGAGGTTTTTTTTTAAGTGTTTTATTTAAAATAAAAACTTTATCAAGTACTTTGTTTAGAGGTGTTAATTATTTTAATATTCTTCTCCTACATGGTCCAGAATAAACTGAAAGAAAATGAAGTGAAATTATCCCATCAGTCACCCAAACAGTATACAACATAACTGCCAAGAGTAGAAAAGATAATTAGTGTTGTCAGTGTTATGATCCTAGAGTACTTACTTTTAAAATATTTATTCATAGAACTTGATTTTTATCTTGTTGTTGTTTTTGATTTAGTAGCTTTATATTTAAAAAATAGATTATAAAATCTTACTCTTAATGTTTTTATACTTTAAATTTTAACTAAATATAGGCAAATAAAATAATTTTTGCAATTATAAGAATTATTAAAATATAATCATCCAGTATATACAATGCATTGATTTACTTGTAGCCTCTGTTTACATATAGTACATTTTATTCTTTTTCATAGGAGATCTTTATCAGAAAAATCAATAAATATAAGAAATTTATGTAGAGATCTTTGGCCAAACTACCTGGCAAACTTGTCATTGTTAGTGGATTTTGTTTTAACTCGTTCCAAGCTATTGTATTCCAAAATGTGTTTCTTCATTGTTGTCATATTTTAAGTGAATGGGTGAGAAAGCCTAACAGTATTTTTACTGAACTGTATTATGTTAGTTTATAGACTTCTTGAGCCTTCTGTTTGTATCTTTACTAGAAAAAGTGTTCATTTAAAAATATACTATCACAGTGAAAAGATCTATCCATGAAATGAGCAAACTAAATTCTTTTTCATATCCTTGTAGTATAATCACTTATATTTTAAATATAAAACTTTTGGTTTATATGTAATTTCAGATTATTTTGCCAGATAGTGTATTTTCTCAGGGTAACGTTTTATGGTAGTTAATGGTATTTTATAGTTATTTTTTTAAAGTAGCTTTCCTTTCAAAACAAAATTTGTCTCAAAGCTTTTATTAAACATAGTCAATATTTTCTGCTTTTTACTCAGCTGTTTACTAAATGGCTCTTGAGAGTATTTTTTCCTTTTCCATCCTAGGCATTCTTATTTGATTAGAGATGGTTATTTCCTTTGGAAAGCCCCAAATAAACTCATCTTAATTAAAAGGTCTTCACAGTGATACGCATTGTTTTCAGTTGGATTCAAGATCACCCGAATTTAATACCTTCTTGGTAACTTATGAGAAATTTGACTCATCTTTGAAAGCTACAAATACTAAATTTATTGGCACAGGTGACGAATGATGTCATAAAAGTTAAGGAAGGTGATTTTAGAGATAAGAGAAAGGGAGATAGACTGAGAGAAATGATAAGAAATTTTTAAAAAGGAGTAAGTCAGGTGTAACAAAAGCAGGATGGGAATCATAGGAATTCTTGATTATTTAAGAGATTCTGAGCTTTTTTTTTTTTCTTTTTTGACAATTTATGAGACTTGGTGTCTCTCTAAAGGACCATACATGAACTGTAGACTGGCACAGTGACAGCTAGCCTATGATAAAGCTAAATGATATTTTTCCATCTGAATGAATACCCTTCAGCTATTGCACATACAACTTGTGTATTCTGAAATAGATGGATTTTATATAGTCATTGGGGGATTATTAGTGGATGAATGGGATGGTTTTGGTATTTCACTCTTTGGAAGCTGTTATTTGTCTGAAAAGTGTTAACTGCTTATAATTTATAAGTATAAAATGAGTTTTAGTATTTGGATATATATAAAAAGTGAACTTCAGAAAATAACACTGGATTTTTAAAAATCCTTGAAGTGTTAGCATGATAAAGTTTGATGATGAAATCAAGAGTTCTCCCAAAGTTAACATTCAGTTTAAAAACAATGAATGGTTAAATTTTGTCAAATTTCTGAAAATGTCGAGCATGTCTCAGCAGTCCCAAATGACAGCACAAAGTCCTTTATGGGGCTTCCTTCCTGGAAGCTTATTAAAACTATAGATTCTGTAGGCTTGCTCCCACAAATTCTCATTCATTAGCTCTATGATGGGAGCCTGGGAATTTGGATTTTGAATTAGGTTCTCAGTTTTTTGTTGCACTCATATTTAAAGCAGTGACTACTTTAAACCTTAAAGTTAGGGCAATTATTTCCCTGGAGTGCATAAAAAAAAATAGGTTTAAATAAAATCTTACAGATTATGGGGATCAGAACTCCTTAATTTGTAGTTCTAGAAAAATACCCTCTGCACAAGTCTTACAGTAGATTTAACATTACAGATTTGAACAATTCATGAGCAGCCCTGAAGGTGATTTTGAAATGGCAGGAATTTGAATTACTTGAATGGAGAGGCTGCTGTGTGAGAGTGAATTATTTAGCTCTTGAGCAGAGTACACCACTCAGCATCCATGTCTTAATAAGTCTGTTCTCTTCTTGTCACTTCCATGCAGATTCTGAAATGGACATATATCTTTCAGTTATTTTATATATAATCATTATATGGGGGGGAAAGTAGCTTGTGTAGATATTCTTGAATTTGAGAAATCACAGGAAGTCTCAGGAATGTCATTCTTACCCAAATGGGGATAAATGTAGTAAAACTGTAATGTCAGGATTTTTCTTCTTCACATCTACTTCTCTCTCTATTCCCCTTTTATTAATGTGAACATTTCTTTAAATGCTAATGTGTTTACTAACTGTTCTTATCAAAACAAAAAGAGGTTATGATTTTAATCACTTTGGCTGCTTATACTTTAAAATGAATGAATTTCTGTAAATTGGTAGTCTCAATTAACACTGATATTTTACTTTTTTCCCTGAAAAGATGCATATATCTTTTCGAATTAGTGTTTTTGTTTCCTTTGCATAAATATCCAGAAGTGGAATTACTGGTTTGTATGGTATTTCTATTTTTATTTTTTTGATGACCCTCCATACTGTTTTCCATAGTTGCTGCACCAGTTTACATTCCTACCAACAGTGCATAAGGGCTTCCTTTTCTCTACATCCTGGCGAACATTTGTTCTTATCTTTTTGATAAAGCCATTCTGACTAGTGTCAGGTGATATCTCATGGTTTTGATTTGCATTTCCCTGATGATTAGTAATGTTGAGCATTTTGTCATGTGTCTGTTGACCATCTGTATGTCTTCTTTGGAAAAATGTCTACTCAGGTCCTCTGTCTATTTTTTAATTGGATTATTTATGGGATTTTTTTATTTTTTGGTGTTGAGTTATATGAATTCTTTATATATTTTGGATATTAATCCTTTTTCAGATATATTATTTGCAAATTATCTTCTCCCATTTAGTATATTGCCTTTTCTTTTTGTTGATGGTTTTCCTTAACTGTGTTTCCCTTGCCTGAGGAGACAGATCCAGAAAATATTGTTAAGACTGATATCCAGGGGATTGGTGCCTATGTTTTTTTTTTTTAATTCTATTTTATTATGTTATGTTAGTCACCATTCATTACATCATTAGTTTTTGATGTAGTGTTCCATGATTCATTGTTTGCGTATAACACCCAGTGCTCCATTCAATATGTGCCCTCCTTAATAACCGACAAGAGGCTAATCCATCCCCCCACCTCCCTACCCTCTAAACCCTCAGTTTGTTTCTCAGAGTCCATAGTGTCTCATGGTTCATCTCCCCCTCCGATTCCCCCCCTTCATTTTTCCCTTCCTACTATCTTTTTTTTTTAAACATATAATGTATTATTTGCTGCCTATGTTTTCTTTTAGGACTTTTGGTTTCAGGTCATAAATTTAGGCCTTTAATCCCTTTTGAGTTTATTTTTGTGTATGGTGTAAGAAAGTGGCCCAGTTTTGTTCTCTTGCATGTAGCTATCCAGTTTTCCCAGCACCATTTATTGAAGAGACTGTCTTTCCCCCACTGTATATTCTTGCTTCCTTTGTCATAGATTGATTGACCATGTAAGTGTGGATTTGTTTCTGGCCTCTCTGTTCTGTTCCATTGATCTGTGTGTCTGTTTTTATGCCAGTACCCTACAGTTTTGATTACTATAGCTTTGTAGTATAATTTGGAGTATAAGATAATAAATTTGTGTTGTTTCAAGCCCTAACTTTACAATAGGTTTTTTACAGCAGCAACAGGATACTAATAACATCTGTAACCAATTCTCAGTTTATCAGCCTGCTTTATTCTGGGAGTTCCCAATTTCTGCTTATGCATGACATCAACTCCTGAGACTGAAAAAATAAAAACCTGGAGCAATAGCTCCCTCATCTTTCTACCATCAAACTGACAAAACTACCAGTTTCTGAACCCATCTTGTTTTCCTTCTTATTATGTTGGAAAAACAATCCCAACTTCTGTAAAAAGCCAATCTGTCTATTTTTGTTTGCTCTCACCCTCTCCGGCCCTGATTGATTGATTAATTGATACACACACACACACACACACACACACACACACACACACACACACACACACACACACACCTGGGTAACCACTACTTGGGCTCAAATACCTGCCCCACAAATTTAGTGACTTTTCTGACCTCTCCTCACTGATTAGTTTTGTTTATATTTGACCTTCATAAAAGTGAGTAATATAAATGGAATCATATAACATGTATGGAATCATACATCTTTTGTGTTTGTCTTTTTCACTAACCTTATATCTGTGAGATTTATTTATGTTGTTGCATGTAGCAGTATTTTATTCCTTTTCATTGCTGTGTAGTGTCCGGTTGTAGGAGTATACCAAAATTTATTCATTCTCCTAATGGTCGGTATTTGGGTTGTTTATAGTTTTGGGATATTATGAATAAAGCTGCTATGAAAATTCTTGTATATGACATTTAGTGAATATAAGCATCTCTTTCTGTGGGTATATATTAGGACTACCAAACAGTTTTCCAAATGAGTTGTATAAATTTATTCTTTCACCATCAATGATTGATGGTTCTAGTTGCTCTGTATCTTTTTCAGCTTTTCATATTGTCTTTGTAATTTTAGCCACTGTGATGGTTTTATGGTAACATCTCTTATAATTTACAGTTCCCTGATAAAAAATGATGATGAGCTTTTCATATCAGCTAGTTGGGTATCCTCTTTTGTGATTGCTTAATCATGTTGCTTAATTTTTGTTAGGTTGTTTTGTCTTTTTTTAAATGATTTGTTGGCATTTTCTGTATATTCTAAATGTTCCTTTTCCAGACATATATCAAGAGATCACTGTATCTTTCTCTATAGATAAAGATATTTGCTCCCTGTTTTTTTGTGTGTGTTTTTAAAAATGGTGTTTTTGATATATGGAAGTTTTTAATTTTAGCAAAATTGGATTGATCAGTCTTTTAGGATTAGTGTTTTAGCCTTACCAAGAAGTATTGAAGACAATCTCCATTTTCTGCTAGAAGTATTATTATTCTACCATTCATATGTTTGTCTGTAATCTCTCTCAAATTAGTTTTTATACTTAGGTTACAGGTTAAGGTTTGTTTTTTTTCCCCAATATGTGTATCATTGACCTAGCACCAATTATTAAAAAGACCATCCTTTTCCTACTGGACTGTACTAAAACCTTTGTTATAAATCAGAAAACCATGTAAGTGTAGCACTGTTTTCTTGATTCCATTGGTCTGTTTGTCTAGATTTACCACATATAATATTCTCTTACTGAAACTTACCATGAATCTTGATATTTGAAGTAAGCTTCTCCAGTTTTATTCTTTTTAATGTTTGCCTTGGCCAATCTAGGTATTTTGCATTTCTATATATGTATCTTACAATGAGTATGCCATTTTCTACTGGAAAAAATCTCCCCTGGGGAATTATACTGAATGTATATTGAATGAGGGAGAATTGGTAACACTGGAAATGCTTCGAATCCCTAAATAGAGTGTATCTTTCTATTGTTTAGGTCATCTTCATTTTCTCTTAGCATTGTAAAGGTCTTACACATTTCCTTTGACTTTGTCTTAAGTATTTGATGCTTTTTAGTATTGCTGTATATGGTATTTTATTGTTTTTTAAGTAAGTCATATACAGTATTTTAAAATTTTGTTTTCTAGTTGGTTTTTGCTAGTATGTAGAAATTCAGTGATTTTTTGCATACTGATCTTGTATCAAGAGACCGTGCTAATGCATATGTTTATTCTTTTTCTATGTAGAGAAGTCCCTTTTGTTAGTGATGACCTTTAACTTCTTCCTTTCCAGGTTTTATATCTTTTTTAGTGAATTGTCATGTCATTAGTTTACCATTAATATGATGTGGGCTCTAAGATTTTGTTATTGTTGTTTATTTGTTATTGTAGATAATCCCTATAGTTTAAAAGAAGTCCCCTTCTATTCCTAGGTTTATCAAAGGAAGTGTTGAATGTTATCAGATACTTTTACTGCGTGAATGTGGGTGGTCACATGATTTTCTTTCTTTTTTTCTTTTTATTCTATGAATAAATAATTGATTTAAAAATGTTATGCTGGGGTACCTTGGTGGCTCAGTCAGTTAAGCGTTGGGTTTCACACGGGGCATGGAGCCTGCTTGGGATTCTCTCTCTCCCTCTTTCTCTCCCCTTCCCCCCTTAAAAAAATGTTATGCCAACTTTCTGTCCTTGGAATAAACTCCATTTACTCATGCTCTTTTTTATATACCATTGTATTCAGTTTGCTGATTTTTGTTTAGGATTTTTTGTATTTATGTCAGTGAGAGAATTTGTTTTGTAATTTTGCTTTCCTGTTATGCCCTTGTCAAGTTTTGGTATCAAGGTTATACTGACTGCATAAAACCAGATGGGAAGTATTCCTTCATTTTCTGTTCATTTACAGAGTTTATGATTGATGTTATTTCTTCCTTAAATGTTTGGAAGAATTTATCAGTGAAGCCATCTGGCCCTCAATTTTTCTTAGTGGGAATATTTTTAATCACATTTCTTGTATACCTCATAGGACTATCCACAATTTTAATTTCTTCTGTCAGTTTTGGGAAGGTGTATCAGTTAAATTTAACTTAATTTAAAATGTTAGAGTTTTAGGCTAAAGTTTTTTTATAACATCCTTCTAAGATCTTTAGTATTTGTCAAATCTCTAGTGTTGACTCCTTTTTTTAATCCTTATACTGATAATTTGGGTTCTCTCTCAACTTATTTTTTTCTCTGATCAGATCAAGACTTGCTAGGGTTTATTAGTTTTACTAATTTTGGAAAACAACCAGCTTTTGGTTTCATTGACTTTTGCTATTGCATGTTTGCTTTTTTTGTATTTTATTTATATTTATTTTATATTTTATATTATTTTTATATCATTGATTGTGTTACTATTTTCTCTATAGTTTCTGGTTTTAATCTGTGCTTTTTCTATCTTTTTGAGATAAACGCTAAGGTCATTAATTTTCATCCTTTTTATTTTATTCATTAAAAGCTATAAATTTTCTTCTTATTGCTATAGGTGGCTCCCACAAGTTTTGATGTGTCATATTTTCCTTATTGTTTAGTAAAAATGGGAATTTTTAAAGATGTATGTTCTTTAACTTCCAAGCATTTGCAAATGTTTACCTTCTTGTTACTGAATTCTAGTTTAACTCTTCTGTTAAATACTTCAGAGAATATAGAATGGTTTTTCAGTCCTTTGAATTTTTAAAATCCTTTTATTCTTATGAAATATTTATTTTTGTCTTTAGTACTACCTTAGAGCCTGTTTGTTCATTTATTGATATAAATAAATGGTGAGTATGTGTGGAATTTCTTTTATTTTCATTATTTCTGTTACCTAATATTTAATGTTTGTGACTAGGAAATGTAGTGGTTTTGTTTTAAATCTAATCTGACAATCTTCATCTTTTAATTGGCATATTCTTTTAGATTTAATGGACACTATTTTTGAATTAAGTCTACCATCTACCATTAGTTTTGTGTTTCTGTCATGTTTTTATTTCTCCTCGCCTTCTTTTGTAATTATAGTATTTTTCCTCTCTCAGATCTTTTTTCTTCTATTATTAGTTATATAATCTTTCAGTTTTAATTTTTTATATTATAACATGAATTTTTGACTTTATATTGATTAAATCAGATACCCCTGTAACACTGAGAACTGTGCAAAAACTTAACTAATTTAACTTCATTTAACTCCCTTCTTCCTTTTGTGCTATTGTTGATGTAAATAATACTTTAACATGTCTTATAGCCCTAAAAACATTTTCATTATTGTTTTAAATGGTTTCATTATCTTTATCTAAATATGTATTCTGAATTTTCTTTGTTCTGTTTTGCATTTGCCTGTTTCATTTTGTTTTTGCCTGAATTACTCCCTTAGTATCTATTTTATTACAGGTGCACTGGCAAAAATTTTCTCAAAACTTGTTTTCTGAAAATGTTTTTTATTTTGCTTTAGCTTTTAAGGGATTTTTCACTGAGTATAGACTTATAGATGGGTACTTTTCAGCACTTTAAAGATGACATTGCATTTTTTTCTGGTTTCCATTTTTCTTATAAAAAGTTAGCCATTCTGTTGAACAGAGAGAATTATTCATTTGAAAATAAAGTAGTCTGTATTTCTGACCACTTTTAAATTTTTTTCATTGTCTTTTTTTAAAGACTATTTTCTTAGAGCAGTTTAAGATTTATAGCAAAATCAAGGGGAAGGTACAGAGATTTCCCATGTACTCCCTGTCCCAACACATGCATAACAATGCCCATTATCAATATCCCCCTCCAGAGTGGTACATTTGTTATAATTGATGAACCTACATTGTCACATCATAATCATTCAAAGGTCATAGTTTACAGTTTATTCTTGGTGTTGTATATTCTTTGGCCTTGGTCAAATGTATAATGACTTGTATCCATCATTATAGTACCATAGAATTTTCACAGCCCTAAAAATCCTCTGTTCTTTGCCCATTCATCCTTCCTCCTAATCCTTGGCAACCATTAGTCTTTTTATTGTCTTCACAGTTTTGCCTTCTCATTGTCTTAATTTCAGTAATTTTACTCTACTGTGCCTGGATGTATTTTGTTTGTTTCTTTTGATTTATACTGTTTAGGGTTTGCTAAGTTTCTTGAACTTGTGAGTTAATGTCTTTTATCAGTTTTGGAAAGCTCTGAACCAGTATTTGTTCAAAATACTGCTTCTGTCCTATTCTTTTTTTCCTTAGGTCCATGATTATACTTGTTTCCTGTGTTGTCCACCTGTTTTCCTTCCTGTGCTTCAGTCTGATTACTGTCTCCCAACCTACCTTCAAGTTTACTTCTGTTAGGCTGAGTCTGATCTGCTAGTAAATGTAATGAATTTTAAATTTTAATTTATTCTGTGGTTTTGTGTTGTGTAGAATTTTCACTTGATTTTTTAAATAGTTTTATTCTCTCTTCAACTTCACCATCTTTTCCCCCATTTTTTTGAATGTTAGTCATAGTTATTTTCATCTTTGTATTAATACCAATATTTGAATCACCTGTTTTTTTCTGTTGGAATTTTGGTCATTCTGTTCTATTTTATAACATGCTTTGATTGAATGAAGTCACTTGGTCATATTTTAGAGCATGCTTATAATCATTCATTGAATTAAATGAAAATTGTAATAACCCAGTTTAAAAAACTGTCAGGGGGTTGAATAGATATTTCTCCAGGGAAGATATAAAAATGACCAATAAGCACATGGGAAAGCTGCTCAACATCATTGGTTATTAGGGAAATGCCAATCAAAGCCACAATGAGATACCACTTCACTCTTACTAGGATGGCGCTAATCAAAATATGGACAATAACAAGTGGTATTGGCAATAATGTGGGGAAATTGGAACCCTTATACATTGCTAGTGAAAATATAAAATGGTGCAGCCACTTTGTAAGAACAGTTTGGCAGTTCTTCAAAAATTGAACAGCATTTTCATATGACTCAGCATTTTTACTCCTAGATATACATCTGAGAGAATTGAAAACATGTGACCACACAAAAACCGTACACAAATGTTCATAGCACATTCTTCATAATAACCAAAAAGTGAAAACCCACATGTCCATCAACTGATGAGTGGACACAGAAAAATGATGTATCCATGCATTGGAGTAATATTCAGCCATAAAAAGGAATGATGTGCTGAGGCATGCTACAATAAGTATGAACCTTGAAAACATTGTGCCCAGTAGAAGAAGCCAATAAAAAGAACTCCACATATTGTATGATTCCATTTGTATAAAATGTCTAGAATAAGCAAATCCATAGATGCATGGCTGCTAGGAGCTAAAAGGAAGGGGGGAAGAAATGGAGAGTGACTGCTAATGGATGTAGGGTTTTTTGTTTGTTTTTCTTTTGAGATGATGAAAATTTTCTGGAATTAGATAATGGTGATAGATATACTAAAAACCTTTGTATATACTAAAACCACTGAATTTCACACCTTAAAAGAGTGAATTTAATGGTATATGAATTACATCAATTTTTTTTTTTTTAAAAAGGCCTTCCTATCCAAGGTTATAAAAAATATTGTAGGAATTCTAAAGAATGTTGTGTTCTTTCTGTGAAGATTAAGGGTTTTAGTTTTGTTTTGTTTTTCCCCAGCAGGGAGTGTATGAATAGGTTGCTTTAATCCTGTGTAGGGTTGTATTTTTTGTTAAGGCTTATCTATTTCAGTTTTGCCCTCACTCCCAGTGGTAACCTTACTGTAGTCCTAACTAAGATGGGTAACCTTGGAGGGAAGTCCAGCCCCTATCTCCCTCACAGTGTGTGTGGTTTTCTGTGGTTGCTCACGTCTTTGCTTAGGTTTCTAGCCTTTTTACCTACTGTTTTCTGCTGATATTCTGGGAGTCACACACTGCTCAGTAGCAGTTTAGGAGTTGGCTAGCACCTTATGGAGAGATTGCATGCAGACTTGTGGTCCCTTCCTGTTTGCAGCTTGACCCCCACATGCCATCTTCTTTGACAACCACAATTTCCAACCTCTGTCTTGACTAAGTGGGACTGCCACTTTCTCCTAAAATTATTTTCCTGTGCTGTGAATTGGCCAATACTCTCAGAGAAAAGGCCAAGTGAATGTGGAGCTTACCTTATGTTCTTCCCTTCTTTCATAGATCCTAGCCCCTCACATTCTGCCTAGATTGCTGCCTAATGCATCTAAACAGCTCTTTTGTATATTTTATTCAGATTTTATAATTGTTTTCTTGTTTTCGTTAAGAAGGTTAATCTGGTACAAACTACTCTGTCAAAACTGGCATTGAAGTCCTCCTTTTGCCTCCTTTCTTCAGTGTTCAGTCATCTATTTCCCCACCCTTTTTCCCTTTCTCATCAGTAATTGCTCCTCATCATTAGCCTCTCTCCGGATTCTTACCATTGGCTCTCAAAGCATGCTGCTGTGTTTCTATGTTTAAAAGAACCTGTTCAGTACTATATTCTTTCTATTAGTCTACTGCAGTGGTTCTCAACTGAAGGTGGTTTTGCATCCCAGGGAACATTTGGTAATGTCTGGAAACATTTTAGATTGTCACACTGAGGAAGGGGATACTACTGGTATCTAGAGGCCAGAGTTGCTAAAATCCTACAATGTGTAAGGTAGCTCCCCACAGCAAAGACTTGTCTGGCCCCAAGTGTTAATATTGCTGAAGATGAAAAACCCTGCTCTACTTTTTGGCTTTCCTGAATAGCCAGACTTTTCTGAACAGTTGACTGTTTATGTTGTCTCCTTTTCTGCATCTCCCTTTCATACTTTTTAAAAAGTTAATTTTTTACAGGTAGTACCCAGATGATTTTTAAGGGTAAAATAGTGCTATAATACTTATAAAGAAAATAGCAGTATTCTCCTAGCACCCCTTAATTACATAGTTTTGGCTAGTTAGATGTAAATGGAAAAAAGGTTTTTTTTTTCCCTAGATAAAAAGACAACAAATTAGTAGGGAGTAAACTCTTAATAATTTTTTCTGCTTGTAACTTGGCTGTAGCAGCTAATGTTGTTAGAAAATAAATATCTTCCTTGTTTAAATTACTGTTCTAGTTTTCTCTTGTTTGCAGTAGAATACAATCCTCACTGAGATGGGGGTTTTTTCAAGACTTGTCATGGATGAAACTTGCTTTGAGCTCCAGAGCTCCAGTCTCATACACATCCACTTGAATATATTATGAATATATCAAATGTAACATGACCAAAACTGAACTGTTTTCTATTCCAAATATGGGTATGAATAAAACCTTGTGGATAGACCTCCATTAACCCCCTCAGTCCAGAAACTTGAGAGTCATCCTGATTTTTTCCTTTTCCTTGCCGTTCATTTTCCCTCCTAAATTTCTCAAATACATTCATTTCTCTCCATTTCCACTGACATCACTGTAGTGAGTCCAGCCCAACTGACCTGCCAACATTTTTGTTTCTGCCCCCATTCCAGTCCTTCTCTACATAGCAATGAGGGTGATACTAAATTGAAAATCAAGTCATGTTACTGTCCTGTTTATTTAAGATCTTTCAGTGGCTTCCATTACACTTAGAATAAAATCCAAAATTCTGCAAGACCTTGAATAATCTTGCTTATCTCTTTAGTCTCATTTTATGTCCTTCACATAGGGCTTCACCCTTCTTTTAGTTCCTTAAACACATGCATACTGTTTCTTCTGCCCATAATGTTCTTCCCACCCCCTCCATAATTGTAATTTTCTTGTTTTTCAGAACCTAACTTCAGTGGTATTTCCTTAGAGAAATCTTTCCTGATTCATCCTAAAGAAAATATGCCCCACCCATCAGTCTTGATCACATTATCCTAATTTTTCCTTTTGGAAAGTACTTAATATATTTATGTATTTATTTCTTTACTTTGTATGTTTGTGACATCTGTCCCAATAAACTATAAGCTCTATAAGGACAGGCATCATGTTCAGTATTCTATTTCCAGAGCTGAATGCAGTATCTGGCATATAGTAGATATTTGTTGAATGACTGAATGACTATGAGAATACCCTTTTCCCCTGCTAGTCCTTTTTTAAAAAAGTTATGTTCTATAATAAAGTTGAAAAAGAATAGTACTATACACATTTGTTTACACCCCATCTGGATTTACAATGAACATTTTGCTACATTAGCTTTCTCTATTCTTCTGTATATATACATCTGTATGTAAGTATTTATGTGTGTATATATGTTTATGTGTCTGTCTATAAACTTCTCTACATCTACCACCTCCTTTTCTCAGCAGTAGAAGTAAACTATATGAAAGTTGCAGACATGACATTCTTCTCTAAATCGGTGTTTCTCTCCTGTGAACAAGATTGTTCTCCTGCACAGTTGTGATAGTGTTAAGAAATTTAACGTTGTGGGGTGCCTATGTGCAGTTGATTGAGTGTCTGACTCTTGTTTTCGGCTCAGGTCATGATCTCATGGTTGTGAGATTGAGCCCCGTGTCAGGCTCCACACTCAGCATGGAGTCTGCTTGAGAGTCTCTCTCCCTCTCCCTCTGTCCCTCCAGCTCTTGTGAACTCTCTCTCTGAAATAAATAAATCTTAAAAAAAAAAAGAAATTTAATATTGAAACAATGATGTATTTGATTTACAAACCATGTTCAAATTTCCCATTATCCCCATAGTATCTTTTATTGCCTTTTTTTTTCTTTCACTCCAGGGTCCAGTTAAGGATTTCATACTGTATTTAATCATCATGTGCTTGTATTTTTTTGTAATTAAAATTGTAGTTTTATTTTTTTTCTTTCATTGAACTTATATTTTTTTTAACTGTTCAAGTTATTGTCTTGTAGAATGACCACAAGGAATGTATGGAATGGATATGTCTGATTATTCATAATTAGATTCAGGTTACACATTTTTAAGAATAGTACACAGATAATGATGTACTTGTCATTGCATTATGTCAAGGAGCTACATCATATCAGTTTGTACCATTATGTGTGCAGCATATATTTGCATATAAGATAATGTTTGCCAGATCTGATTAAAGGTATTTTATTTAATTAATAAGTTATTTACTTTAATACTTTGCACATATCCTGTTTACCAACAACCTTTCACCCAGTAATTTTTAGCATCTATTAATGACTGACCCTTGCCTGAATCAGTTACTAGATTGGTGTAGTAGTTTTATTATTCCCTCTATATTTATTAGCTGGCATATTTTGATAAAGAATTTTTCCTGTCTCCAACACATACATCTTTTTTAAAAAATCAGTATGTACTCAATAGATTTTATTTTAAATCTAATGTGTTATCCATTACTGTTATTACTTTTTTTCCTTTTTTAATTCCACATTTGGCCAGTGGGAGACTCTTTAAAATGGTTCTTATGTCCTATGTCTGCATTTGTCTTTGAGCACATACTTGCTTTTTGGCACAAGATTGTTCTGCCCTAAACTATTTCTCCTATTGGGGAATGATATTTGGAACCCAAAACTCTGAGTGCTAAGCGTGCTCCTTACTACTGCAGTGTCATTGCTTCTTTTCAGTGGTCAGAGCTGGGATGATATTTAATATAGGTAGGCAGACAGACAAACACATACACACATATTTCTTTATTTAAATGTTTGTTTTTATACCTCCCAACTCATCCTTCTCATTCTGTATTTCTTGCTTCTTTCTAACACTGAGAATCTTCTTCCAGTAATTTAATGTTTACTTATTTGTATTATCTGAAATACACATAAAAGAATAATAAACCTACTAAGAAGTTTAAGTTTTCATTTGTAATTTTTTTTGACCTTAGACTATATAGACTATATGTGTTCAAAAATACTTGAATTACTTCTTCTGTTTGGTAGTGTTGGCATTTTGAGTATACAGATAGGCTTATTTTTCTTATTTGTTTTCAATTTTTAAATTCCCTTTTTAAATCTTTTTTGTTTACTTCTCTTTTTTTTTGGTATGTAAAAGCATTTGACTCAGAACTATATACAGAGGTGTATTTGTCCTTATCCCTTTCACACTGTTCCCACCTACTCCCTTTATAAATGTAACCATTTTCATTATTTTCTGGTTTCTTTTCTTTTTTTAAAGATTTTTATTTATTTATTTGAGAGAGAGAGAGTGGGGGCTGGGGGAAAGCAGACTCCCCGCTGAGCAGGGAGCCTGATTCGGGGCTCCATTCCAGGACCCTGGGATTATGACCTGAGCGGAAGGCAGATGCTTAACTTACTGAGCCACCCAGGTGCCCCTGGGTTATTTTCTTTTTTGGAAAAAAAAAAAAAAAAATATATATATATATATATATATGTATGTGTATTCTCTTTCCTTTTTCCCAGAAATGATGTTACTATTTTGCACTTTTTTTTTTTAAGTAGTTTACCTAGAAATCATTTCATATCAGCTCTTTTTTCCCCCATGGGTGTATAGAACTCCTTTATGTGGATATGCCGTAATTTAGTTAACCTGTTTTCTATGGATGTGTATTTGACTTGTTTCTGATTTTGCTATATCAGATAATGCTAATATAAAGAATCTTGTGCACATGATGTTTTTGAATCTTGGAGATGTATTTTTTTAGATAATTCCTAAAAGTGGGGATTGTTGGGTCAGAGAGTAAAATGTATATGTCATTACGATAGCCACATTCCTCTTCTTAGGGGTTGTCTGTTTTGCATAACCATCAGCAGTGTTGCAAATGCCTGTTTATGGGAATTACTTCATCAATATCAAATATTGTAAATTTCTACATGATGAGTTGTTTTTTTAGCAAGTGGTATATCAGCAGGGTGCCTGTGGGAAACAGCTGATAGACTCAAAATAGGATAATTTAAGGAAGTTTTATTTACAGAAACTAATTACAGAGGTGTATGCAAGATACTGGAGAATCACCAGGGTTGGAACAGGATCCAGCATCAGTAAATCTGTTTTCACTCCTAAGCTCAAAGGGACCAGGGAAAGGAAGGGTTATAGGAACCTAAAAGAGCAATTACTGCGCAGCTGACTGCCTTTGGTCCAAGAAGAGTCTAAGAAGAGTCCACAGGAAAGGAACCAGGAAAATACATAACTTCCTTCCTCTGACTTCCTGCTGGAGTTCAATTAAAGGGTACAGGAGTGCCTTGATGTATTTCATATAATATAGGTCAGTTTTCCTTGGGCAGAGAGTAGTATGGAGAAGGGTGGAGAGTAAATCTGAAGGGACAAGCAGAAGTTATCCAGTGCATGTATGCACATATAGATTCATGGACCTTTGAAATAACTATGTAAACCAGAGGTTTACAACCTCTGTCTTAATCTTTTTTCCTAGTAAGGCTACTAAGTGCCAGCAGTGTGTGGCTGATTTGTGTTTTATATGAATGCTACTTTCCACTCTGAGATTACTCTTTTTTTTTTTTTTAAAGATTTTATTTATTTGACAGAGAGACACAGCGAGAGAGGGAACACAAGCAGGGGAAGTGGGAGAGGGAGAAGCAGGCTTCCCACTGAGCAGAACCCTGGGATCCTGATGTGAGCCGAAGGCAGACACTTAACAACTGAGCACCCAGGCGCCCTGAGATTACTCTTAAAAAAAAAAAAAAAATCCATGAGCTCTGATTCTCAATTTCAATATTTTTCAACAGTGCTTCTCAATGCACTTTAAAAAAATACAGGGCCAAATAGTCTTTATCCTCAGATTTCTCTCTAAATAGCTTCATAGCTCTCTTTTCCCCCTTAAAAGACTAATATCCAAAGTAATTTTAGATACTTCACACTATCGTGTTGCCAGTATCTGTCGGGAAGAAACAGTGTCTGTTAACTTCTTTCTTCTGATATTTTATGAGACCGTTTCATTATAAACATTGTATTTGGAGTTGGGCATTATCTGTGTCATAAAAAAAGGCTTTATGGCCCCAATTACTTCTGAATGGGAGTTAATAACAAGCCTTCTCAGTGATTCAGAACCATTGTATAGTTACAGCATCTTGTATTTTTGAGTATGTTTTTTAACCAAGTGGATTCTATTGCATAATCCAACTGTTTTAAATTTTGGTAGATTGCTAAGTGATTTAACCTCTAATTTCACCTTTCACCTATATTAGCAATAGCTTCTTGGTAAGTGCCATATGTTTCCTCTTGTTTAATAATATTATCTCCTCTCTAATATCAGGTAAGCCCATTTTTATTTTAGTTTTAAAATGTAATATCCATCGCACTACTTTTTAGGATTTATTATCATAGATCACATTTTAGGAGCTAAGCTCTAGGACTTATCCCACTTTTCCCTAATTTTATAGTTAGAGCAAAGTAGTTCCTTGGCAACCTAATCAACTTTATAGATAAAATTTACTCTGTTATTATTTCATTTTTCCTCTTAAGTCTGTTTGAATTAATAGTTTCAATTACAAACTGTTTTTATTTTTAAATAGCACTTTTTATTTTTTGAGCTCTAAAAATTACTAATTTTTAAAATACAACAGTTATAACTAAACCAAATTTCTTATTCCTCCTGATGGGAGGAGTTATTTTTCATATTACCTGAATGATTTAATGAGAAGACTTTTTAATATGTTACTGACAATTTCTTTTCAGTGAATATGACATTAACATGTCTCTTCATTAACCAAAAGTCTCAGCTGTCTTCTCATCATTTTGAACATTATAACCATTCTATAATAATGAAGATATGGAAGGCATAGGAGATTGGGTTCAAAATTCATTCGTTGATTTCCTCAGATAAGCCTCTGTTTACTGTCTTCTTTTGTAGGCCCTACAGATTCAAAGATGAATAGCGCAGTCACTGCCCACAGACATATAAGCAAATGTAGTGTAATAAGGGAAAAAATATAAACAATATAGTGTGGTAAGCATTATAATCAGTGTATGCCTAAGGAAGGTGAGTGACACAAAGCATAGGTAACATTTCTTGGGAGGGTGCCAAGGAAGACTTGTTAGAGGAGGAGACATAGTAAATGTTTAATAGGTGAATGAACACTAATAATATAACACATATAAAAGATATAGTCCTATGCTGCAGCCTGTAAAATTCTGTTATTTAAAGATCAGTTAGCAAGAAACTTAGATAATTGAAAATGCAACTAATATTATGAGGTTATAAAGCATATGTGAATTGCTAAGTGAATGATAACAATAACTAGCATTTATTGAAATACTCTGTAACACAGATTACATGTCTGACTGCATATAATCCTAACTCTTTTAGATAGGTATTAAGTCCATTTTACAGATAAAGACACTGAGACTGAGGCATAATAATTTCCTGGAAGTCACACAGCTAAAATATGGTGGATCCAGGTTCTAAATTCAGGCAGGTCAACTTTAGAAAAAGTGCTCTCAATGCTATATATTTTTAAAAAAAATGAACATTAAGACCCATGGGAACCCAGAAGAGAAAGAAAATCTTGCATTGAGAGCATTTGGAGAAGAGTTACAAATTAGATAGATGATGGATCATGAAGAATATTCCAGGCATGGGTGTTGGCATAAATAAGTGTTCACTGGCAAAGTTTACTTGAAGAACAAACCAGTATTATTGAGTAGTCAGGTCATGTAGGAGTATCAGGGAAAATCAGCTTGGAAACTGAGGGTGGGATGGGAGCCATCTCATGGATCCTGAAAATGAGTCTAATCTGTACTTCATCCAGGAGAGAGCCACTGAGGTTGTGGGAGTAGGGGAGTAATACAGGAGTCAGTGTAACATAATCATTTTCCAACTTTGTGATGTTGAGTACGTAAGCTTACTATTCTTAGGCTCCTTTTTCTTATCTATAAAATGAGGATGATATCTGCAGAGGTTAATTTGTAAAGCCTGATATATAGCAAGTATTGAGCAAATGTTACATCATATTACTACTAATTGATTTGTTTCAGTAAGTTTAATCTGAGAACAGTGCATAGTAGCCTAGGCCTATACCTTAGGCCATTAGTTGAGAAACTCTTGAAACATAGTTGTAACAGATAAATGGAAAGGGAAGGGACAGATTACTAGGAATATTTTAGATAAATAATATTAACTTTTTATGTAGCTTTAAAAAAATCTTTATATGGTTCTTTATGTTTCATAGTATTCATGTGTTCATTACTGTATCAGTAGTCAACTGACAACTGAATGTAACTGTATAATTTACAAAGCACTTTGACATGTTATTGAATTTTATTCTCAGAACCAGAACCATTCTATAAGATATTATTGCCAGGCCAAGAGAGGTTAAGTAAGTCATTGAAGATCATACAAGTTAATGAAAGTATCAATTTAATACTTGAATTTCCATATACCTATTCTAGTGCTTTCTCTTTTATGTCATATTATGGCAAGAACTGATATAGCAGGCAACAGTATGAAAAACTATTATTACTACTTTGAAAGAGTTAATATCTTTTCTTAGGTATCTATATTAATAACGAAAAAAATCAAAGCATGAAGGGAGACAGATAAAATCAGAGTCTACTAGTTATCTAATTTATATGTAAACCCAGTGATATTATCTGAATATAATCTCTGTTCAGTAGATCAAAATATTAAGTGGCTTTAATTTGCCATTTAAAATATCATTAAGACAAATGAAAATAAGCGCTTGCTTTTCTGCACCAAACTGTATTAGGCACTTACTATCATTCTGGGTGATTGTAAATATTTTACAGTTGAGCTATTTCTTAAGTGTTTTAAATAGTATTGATTATGAAACTTTTTGAAATTTACCATCAGGCCAGTGGTAGCAGAATCTGCATAGAACTATGCTCCGTGGTGTTCTGGGAAAAACCTTTCGACTTGTTGGCTATACTATTCAGTATGGCTGTATAGCTCATTGTGCTTTTGAATACGTTGGTGGTGTTGTCATGGTAAGTTTTTACATAAAAGAATAATTTTAAGTATGTACTTTTTTTAATTGAAGGAAAATGTGTTTTTCCTTTATTTTAATTGAAGTCATTTAATGACTAAAATGTGACTATTAAAACATAAAATCTTTCTAAATTGTGGGATGTAAGAGACTGTGTTGGAATTAGCACTGGTATAAAATTAAGAACCATTACTTCAAATATGGTTCTGTATTCTGACAGGGGCCCTATTAATCCCTATTAATAATCTAATAATAGTTTTCATCATTTATTGATTTCTGCTTATTGTGTTCCAGTGATGTTTGATGTTTTATATATATTAGCTCATTTAATCTTTTCCACTCTGTGAGATACTTATTAGAAATCCATTATACATATGAGGAAACTGAGGCTCAGAAAGCTTAAGTCACTTACTTCAGGTTCCACAATTAGTAAGTAGATTTGGAATTTCAACACAGATTCTCTGATTTTCAAAGCTCCTGCTCTTAACCAGTTGTGTTTAACTTGTCATTAAAACAAATGATTATTCTGCTTGGTGTCAATATTAAAATGCTAAGGCTGCCCCCCAACCAATGCTTTTTCTAAATATTGCGTAATAAATCTGTCAACTGTGACTGTACTGATCTTTTGTCAGGTAAATGAAAGAATAAATTGAATGCCCAGTGAGTGGGTTTTGTTGGTGGTATTGCTCTTTTTATCAGGTTTACCCTAAGGGATTCACAGTCATACAACCTCAAATTTAGCTGGAGAAATGCAAATAAATATATTTAACTGAGTCTCCTCTTTTTTTTTAATTTACATTTGTACTTCCAATGGGCTTACAGAGGTAGCAGACATAAACTTTCATTGTGTTCTTTGTTATTTGTGCCTCAGTAGGAGGTTTTGAGTAAAAAGTTTTATCAACGCCTAAGGGAAGTCAATGGAGACTGTTGTATTTAGATATTTTAAGTGGCAATGATCATTTATTACAGTTTTGAGGTATATATGAAGATCATTGTTTTAACACATTCTAATAGAAAGTTTTTAAAGTGCATCTCATTATGCCACTGTTTTTTCAATAGAAAATGAAGTTGCAGCCCCATCAAATGAGTAAGCTATTCTGTTGGAAGAGAACTCGAGGCACGAACTTGTTGAGAATAGTATGATACTACTTAATAAATTACCATCATGGGCACTGGATATTTGATAATAGCAAGAAAATAAATAAATCATCCATTTATTTTTTCAAATATTTATTATCAGCTTTATGACAAGCACTCTTTTTGGCATTGGTGATATAACTGGGAACATGAGTGATAAGGTCCCTGACCTCATGGAGCTTACATTATACAGGATGATCAAAATTTGGAAACATAGATATTTTATTCATATATTTTAATGTATTCTTAGTAAACTATTTTTAATATTTTTGCCTGTGTTTCCAGATCTGGTGGCCACTGTGTAGGGTTGAGCTTATCTAGCAGCTTCCAACTTATAAATCATCCTCCAAACTTGAAGAATGTTTGTTTGATTTTCTTTCTTACAAGCCTGTTCAGATAATTTGTTACATTAAAAAAAGGTTCAATTCAAATTAAAAAATTACCTCTCTTTTCAGTGTTCTGGACCATCAATGGAGCCTACAATTCAAAATTCAGATATTGTCTTTGCAGAAAATCTTAGTCGACATTTTTATGGTATCCAAAGGTAAATTTCTGTCATAGATATATTAAAGTTATAGTGAAAACATGTATACACATTGTGTCTTTTTTGTAGTTTATCTTTAAAAACTCTTTTTTAAATAACCAAACTAATGGCCAGCTAGTTAAAATTTTAATTCAAATATTTTCTCTCAGTTTGAGAAATTTTAATAGTTTCTGTAGACATGCACAGTCTTTTGGGTCCTTGTGTCCCTTGCATTATTGACTGAAATAGAACAGCAGTCCCTTTTATAATGTACGATCAAGCCTACTTTACTTTTGGTCGGGGGGTGGCTCTACAGAGTTTTGAGTGAAGAACCTAGGGACTTAGGAACTACATTACATACCAAATCAGTGATTGGTCTTTACATTTTTTAATACTGTATTTCTATTGATGACTGTTTTATTCTCGACAGCTTATGATAAGCACCTGATCTTTAGACAACAGCACCATATATAGCTGGGAGCCAGGAATCGTACCTATCCCGAGTCTCCCGATTGATTAAATTGAAAAACTCCTTACAAATACTGTTTGCCACTAAGTTTTTTTTTTTTTTAATTAACATATAATGTATTATTTGTTTCAGGGGTACAGGTCTGTGATTCATCAGTCTTACACAATTCACAGTGCTCACCATAGCATATACCCTCCCCAGTGCCCATCACCCAGCCACCCTATCCCTTCCACCCCCTTCCACTCCAGCAACCCTCAGTTTGTTTCCTGAGATTAAGAGTCTCTTATGGTTTGTCTCCCTCTCTGGTTTCGTTTTGTTTCATTTTTCCCTCCCTTCCCCTATGATCCTCTGTCTTGTTTCTCAAATTCCACAGCAACTAAGTTTTTAAAAATCCTATTCTAAATGGTGTTTCCAGTCCCTGTGATACTGTTTATTCTACTTAACTGTATATTATTCCTTCTGAGTCAATGTCAAGTATTAGTAATTTAATGTATTTTCTAAAGGGCACCTCTCTGATTCCCTAAAATTTTGGGTTCATTAGTTTTTCATAATTCTGAAAAAATAATACCACCTTTTCATTTCCATAAACTTCAAATTTGGCTCACTAGAGTTGGTATTTAGCTTATGGTATAAGTAAGTTTAAGCACTCCTCTTTCATTATTTGCCTTTTCTGTAGTCTGTTTCACATTACCTAAAAGTCATCAAGAATGGTGTAAAACTGTTCTTTGCATTCTAGATTCTGTAAATAGAAGTTATCTCTTGGTCAAGCTGTATAGTCTAGCATCGTCCCTAGGTAAAATTCTCCTTCACATCTTTTACTCATAATAATTTCAAGACACCTAATTGATAATTATGGGGTTATAAAATAAGACTTACATAACAGGTTGTGTTCTAGCTTTCTTTTCTTTTTAAGTTGTATCCAAATCACTTCATACAGTCTTTGGATTAACTGGAGGCCTAGCATCGCAGCAGCATGAAGATAAGCTGCTGTTTTCCATGCTAATGACATGATTTTACTCTTAGTCCTTGAGCATCCTTAACAAGGAGCTGAACTTGTTGGCTAAATAGATTGTGAATGAATAGCTCAAAATCATCTTTTTTTTTTTAAATAGATAATCTTTGCATTCAGATGGGTAATACAAATAACTACATTCAGTAAGTTAATTAAGATTCTTGGAAGGTTTCATTTTGTATTTGGTTCAATCAAGGGGCCCTTAGATTGAAGGACAGCTTAAAATCTGGCATTTATATGACATACACCAAATAACTTTTACAACCAAGGTTGTCAGTTGGCAAGTTTACCTTTAAAAATAGTACTGTTCTGAGTATTCTTTTTCTTTTATCTGTAGCACAGAACTCCTGAGATTTCAGAGGAATCTCTGATGACTCTTGGCAAGAGATCCATTAGCTAGCTGCTTGTTTCTAAAGCTAGAATAGCCATCCATTTAGGAAAAATGAAAGTCTGCATAACTGGTATCTAAAGCACATGGATCTCTTTTCAGTTAAATGCACAGAACACTCATATTTAAAAGAGTCTCTTATTACTATTACTACTTATTCTTTCACCAAATAGTTAATGAGCACCTAATTTATAAGATGTACAGTACAGAGAATGTTGAGATGAATAAGATACTGACCCTTTTCCAAAAGCTTACAATTTAGTTGGATAATAAGCATGTTTATAACTATAAATGAGAAAGGAAAATTTCTATTAAGTTCCTTTTAAAACCCTATTTGAAAGAGTTGAGAAACCAAGGAATAATTACTTTGATCTAAGCTCTATACGTATATCTAGTTAGACTGATTGGGTGCCTGGCTGGCTCAGTCAGTAGAGCATGTGACTCTTAATCTTAGGGTTGTGAGTTCAAGCCCCACATTGGGTGTGGAGCCTACTTAAAAAAATAAATAATTTTTTAAAAATAATTAAATATTTTAAAAAAGCTACCTTGACTGAATTATGATTTTTATGTTGCCATGTAAGTGCAGAATTTAAGGATCATATTGATTATTTTGTTAAAAAATGTAAGCTGAATAAAACACCCACAGAAAACATTTCTTTCCCCAAAGCTAGCCAAAATCAACTTTGTTTAGTGTGTAATAATCTTTGCAAACTTGTTCATCCGAAAGTTCCATTGGCATGGTTCCGTTTGGTTGAAAAGAGACTAGTTTATCCCATTTCAAAAAAAGGGCAGCCTTATATTACATGCAAATATAGAATTGAGTGTTTTAATAGCTTTCAACTCTAACCACAAGAAATTATCATTCCCCTGAATACTATTACTGTAAAATTTCTGAGGAGGATGGTGTCTATATTATTACCTTACATGAGAATCCTTCTTGTATATTCCTCTTTGATTTAGGTGTTTAAGACAATTTTGTTTTACCTCCCAAACGAAACTTTGTTAGTTAATCATTCCTGTGTAATTAATCAGATTTTCATTTTTGACTTGGCTACCAAAAGGTTTAGAACTCTTATTAATACTTATATATAGCGATAACTAGGTTTCTTATTTGACTGTCATTTTCCTTTTATTTTTATGGCTTTTGATATTTTGATATATGCACCTTTTATTATAAGTAACATCAAATTATGGAACTATGTACAGATAATATAGATAATTAAATCCTTTCAAATATGTGTGTTAGTCGACAGAATTCACTTACTACTCATTTTTTTTTCAGAAAGAGTGTTGTGTTCTGTTTGGTGAGCACTTAGTCCTATTTTGTCTCCTTCCTCCATTTTGCCTCCTTCATTTACACTTTTAAAGATTTTTCTTTTTCTTCTAATACATGTATATTGTTACTTCTCCCATGAATCATGCCTTCTACATGTAATCATACCCATGTTGGTAGTATATGTTTGATATACCAATTTACTTTTTGTAGTATACGTTTGGGCAGCTTTTAGCATTTTATTTGGCTGTGTCTTCTGATATTCTTCCTCAAAAAGAAGTTTTTTTTGACTATACTGTAAATTATCTTATTTATATGCTGTAATTCGATTCTTTGAGCTCTAGGGAAATATTTATGCTGTTCCTATGTTTTTATGTGCTCTAGAGTCAATCAGTATTAATGGCTGGACAGTAAAATTTATTTAATTTGGTGGTACTTATGTGAAATTGCTTTTCTATAGTTTTGGTTCTAAAAATTTGGATACAGAAGTAACACATAGTGGATAAAGTACAAGAAGATGGTTGTTATGGAATTACCAGAAATTTTAAAATCTTCTAATAGCTTTTCCACTACTCCTGTTGGATTCTGACCCATAAAACTCAGTCACAAAGTTTCTCAAAGCTGGTAAATATATGAGAGGGTCAATATGTGAGAGGATAAAGGGTGTGGCTTTGTTTAAGTTATAAAAGTAGTATAGCAGTGCCATCCATGTATTTATGTTTAATAAATAACAGTGACCTTTCTTTGACTTTTTTCCCCTCAGAGGTGACATTGTGATTGCAAAAAGCCCAAGTGATCCAAAATCAAACATTTGTAAAAGAGTAATTGGTTTGGAAGGAGACAAAATCCTCACCAATAGCCCATCAGATTTCTTTAAAAGCCATAGTTATGTAAGTAACATTTTAATTATTACTCATTGATTAATATTAACGGAACACACTGACAAAAGAAAATAACTTTAATTCACATTTTGAATATAAGTTAGAATGCTGCATTCAGTAGAATTTAAGTATGTTTGTATCCAGAACAATTTGGCCATTATATTTTATATATTTTAGTTTCTTTTAAAACCATATATAAATATCTCAATAATTGTTGCAGGCAGGATTCACCAATGGATGTCAAAATTTTGGGCAAAAGTTTGAGAAAAATAGTTTATTTGCACAGTCTCAAGGTATCTCTTTCAAGATATTACAAAGGGACAAATAGTAGTTGGTAGAGGAGAAACTAGCAGACACCACCTTAATTAAGAGTGATCAAGGTTAACTTCACCAATAAAAAGACATACCAACATAATGTAGCCTCTGAAATGAAGCATTAAGAAAGGCACATCACATTTGTGATATTTTTGCAAAAGTAAGTGTAACCTCAGTCTAATCATGAGAAAATATCAGACAAACCCTGAGTGTCATTCTGCAACATAACTAAAACTCTTTCAAAAATGTCAAGGTCATGAAAAACAAGGAAAGACAAAAATTGTCTTAGATTGGAGAAGACAAAGGAGACATGCCAACTAAATGCCATCTGGGATCCTGACTTAGAAAATTTTTCCACTGACTTGTTAGTGGCAAATCTGGTAAAATCAAAGTCTATAGTTTAGTCTTTTTAAATCCTACTTAAATTTTTAGGCTAGAAACTGTATATACCTTGCTCTAGTCAACTTGACTATCTAGTTAGAAGAAGAAAGCAAGAGCAGCAGGATGGACGAGTGAAGAGCAGATGTAATTTTAGCTCCTCTCACTGATCACATGGCTGCCATGACAGAGCTTATGGCAGGGGAGGGTGGCCTTTTGTTTACTCAGCATATATTTGTCTTACCTTAATAATTAAACTTAGTTTTTTACTTTTCTTTAAATTTTCTGTGTCACCCTCAAATTATTGATGCAGCTGTTAGATCGTTAACTAACTTTACCTCTATTTTCATCGCCAATATGAGCAAATAATTAAGAGTTAAATTGTCTTGATCATTGTGTATTTATTTTGAACTATAATAGCCTCTGATTGCCTTGTAAGTTTGATCAATAGATTATTAAATCTGTTATTTTTGTACCATCATAATAGATTATGGTTCAGCAGTGCAAATGTTTTTAATGTTTATTACCACAGTGCTAAATATACTAGTAATTGTTAGCTGATGGTGATAATGTTGAAGGTGATAGTGTGGTATCAGGTAACCTACTTTTCTATGACCTTCATCATGGACATTGTATCCTTTTATTCTTCAAAAATGTCAGAATTTTACATAATGATTTCACCTTCATATGACTGTTAACATTTCATGAGACATTCTAGTCATTTTTAAGTTGTTTTAGCAACAAGCATATACTCAGGTAGAAGTATCAATAGGTAGAACATACCCATATCAGTAGGTAGAACAACAAAACATATAAGTGATGGCATCTGCTATCTGGGTACTTAAACACCACACAATTGTTGTTTTCTTTTTAAGATTTATTAGAGGAAGAATATCAGGGGATTAGATATTTACTAAGTAATCTGAGAAGACAATCAGAGGACTATAAGATGTAAATTTTTTTGAATATTCTATTTAAGGAAAATATTCATTGAATTTTTATGTTCAATGAATGGATAAATCAGAGGACCCTGCTATATTATTCTAGGTATATTCCAGTCACTTTGGTTTGCATGTTTATAAATGACAGACATAATTGTAGTACTATTGGCCAACATTTATTATATATTTCATCTGTACCAGATACTGTTGAAACTCTTCACAAGGGTTAATTTATAATCATCACAATAGCAACCCAATAACATAGGTAGTGGACAATGGGGAGGTTAAACAGATTGCCCAGTTTCAAACAGTGGAAAAAAAAAAAAGGTTGGAATTCAACACAAGTAGCCTGGCTCCATAGAGAATTTATATTCCTTACCATGCTACTACTACTTCTCCCAAAATATTCTCTACTGATTATTATTATTTATACTCCCATCTCATCAAATTGTACTTCCCTTAAAATGTATTTGTCTTCATTATTTTTTAAAAAGAAAGGGAACTATTTCTGATCAGGGACAGTATTTGTCCTAAAAGAAAAGCCAGTGATTTTTTGAAGACTTCCCTGCCTCCACCAGTTTTTCTAGGCTGGGTTTTTTGAGCAACAAGAATTGTGTAGTTATTATAGAACCACTTTAGCAAATGTGTTCCATTAATCAAGGTGATTTATAACAAAAATTCATCCAAGTTTGGAGCATTCTGAAGAGATATCCAAACCTTTGCAGGGTCTCCTCCTCTAGAGGGTTCCCTTTTTCAGTTATCTCTGAAGCACACTGGTGCTGTATTTTATGAAATGGGTTCTTTCCTTTACTGATGTATCATCTTAGAAAAATCGTTGTTTATGATGAAGACATTACTATTCAGATCTTGATTGAGCTGCTTGGTAAAGATGATGAATGTTAAATGTGTTTTGAATTCCAGGCCTTCCCCCCCTCCGCCCCCCCCAAAAAATTCTCCTAAGTAGGTGTTTGGGAAAGAAAACACCAAAATTGTCATTTGGAACCTAGAACGTAGAGTTTAGCATATGAAAGAAATAGCATTGTTCCTAAGTTGGCAAAAAAGAATATAAACAGACATTGGTTAAGTGATGTGGAACCATTTTATTCAGTCTGGAGTTCTAAAAGTCCATGTGGCAGCAATACTTAACAAACCATGATTTCTTTTTTACATTAAGCATTTGGAAACTGAGCAGTCCCTATCAGGTGCTGTTGCAGTGGGTTTTGCTCATTTCAATGGTATTGAGGCCAGTAATTCTTGCTTTGGCTAAGCATTGGCTACTAGGATATGAGCTTAATTTGTGACTTTCAAAAGAAATATATACTCAGCTCAAACATCTTGAATAAATTGCCTTTCTATAAGAATTCCTCAGTTTGAAGTTAAAAGCCACTCATTTGCCAAAAATAATTTAGTTGGAAATAGAAGCATTTAGCAAATAGGAAATACAAAAAATGAATGGTCATTATCCTATTGATTTGCACAGTAGGCAAAATGCAGTGTAAAAGCCTATATATTGTAGTTTCCATTTTCCTAAGGAAAATAGGGCCAGGGCTCAGGTAACATGGTGAAATTTTGTTATAAAGTTAACGAAAAGATGGAGAAAAACACTTTATAATTTTTCTGAAGGTAACACTGTGTGATAGTCCAGGGCTCTGATTTTAATCCATGGTGTAACTGTGGTACAGTTTAGGCATTTTGCAATGTAATAAGTTCCTATCAGCAAATATGCTATAAAATTTACCATATAAACAAACTCCTTTGACACTACATCCTCCTATAGGAAAGAGTTGTGTCTACTTATTGACTCTGCCCTGAACTTCCTATTCTTTCTTGAGCTCATTCCTGTTACGTTTTGGTCCCCACCACTTTACTGAAACAGTTCTTGTCAGGGGTCCCAACTGTTAATCTGTCCAGTGGTCAACTTCAGTCCTCATTTTACTTGACCTGTTGTTAGTATTTGAAATATTTGTTCTCAAAACGTGGTTTCACTTAGTTTTGGGGACAGCACATTCTCTGGGTTTTTTTCCTTTCTGTTTCTTCTGAGATTCCTTTTTTGGTTCCTCCAAACTTTGGAGTAACTAAGGGTTCATATTTTAAACTGCTTCTCTTGTTCATATACACTCACACATTAGGTGGCCTCATGCTTTTAAATACTACCTAACTTAACTCCCAAATTTATATCAACTACAACCTCTTTCCTGAACTCCAGAATCATATATCTAATAGTCTGCCTACTATCTCTACCTTAGTATACAATGGGCACTTCAAACTTAGTATGTCCAAAACCAAACTCCTGATCTTCTTTCCCAAACTGGCTCCTCCCACACATATCCCCATCACAGCAATGGCAACTCCATTCTTCTGCTTGCTCTGCTTATAAATCTTGGAGTCTTCCTTGACTCTTTTCCTCTTTCACTGCACATCCAATCCATTAGCAAATCATGGTGGCTGTATTTTTTAAATATAATCAGAATTAGACCACTTCTTGCTACTATCTCTGCTACCACTGGGGTGCAAGACAAATTCATATCTTGTTTTCTTTCAATAACTTCTGAACTGCTCTCTGTTTGTACCATTCCCACTTTCTTGTGTTTTTCTTTTTAAAAATTATGTATATGTGAATAACAACATCATTATTGTTATTGGCAGAGATCTAAGCAATAGAAACAGTTTTACATTTCAGAAAGAACTGATTAAATTGTTCTCAGGATAAAAATACAGTGTTTTTAAAAGAAGTTGTAAATGGGGCAATATGCCAGTGATAAAGGTGTTTGACAGTATACTGGAAAATATTTTTGAAAAACTGATCAGCAAACTGAAAAACTCACTAATTGAACAGCTTTAGAAAATGGTCAGCGTATATTAACACTAATAGCCCCTTAAAGTGTACTGTGTATTTAGGTTATAGTTCAGATCCTTGAATATCCTAATGCTGTTTTTGTTTGTTTAAATGTCATTTACTTTAGCTAAAAGTCACAACCATATGGTGTTCTACTACCACTTGTATTATAAACACAAAAAGTACTCATGTGTAGGGAAAGGAGTCATCAGGTTGAAAGGGCTTGTTTATTATAAGCTGCTGATACACTAAATCCTTATGTCATTTAAATAGAAGAACTACCTAATAATGTCACTCATTACAACTAGGATATCTAAACAAGGGACTTGCTTTTTGCAGACTATAGTGATAAAAACCTGTGCTACACATCCATTTCTCAGCAACGGGTCCCAGGATAATCAATCATGGCATACTGCTAATGCCTTGATTGCAGCTGATGTGGAGGAAATATGTTTACTCTCTTGCTAAAAATGAGGTTCACTGCGGAGATGACATGACTTTTTCATCCTATAGCTAACACAATTCTGAAGATAAATTTGACTTATTGTTTACGATTCTGAGGTGTTTTTCTTCTGATATTAACATTAAATAATCATCTTCGAGGTCTCCACAACTTAAGCATTTTCTGATGTGTTCTCTGAACATTTTCAGAATAATCTTATTTAACAATAACATTTATAGGATTTTATTTTGTAGAAATGTATTTTATCTTAATACATTTGTGTATATATATATTCATATACATATGCACAAAGATCAGCATTTCTGCTGAAAGAATAGCAAGTCTTCCTGAAACAGTTTTGTTCACCTAAATATATTTTAACCACTCAAAGTTGGGAAATCAGTGCCATTGCTGTGAGTAGAGGGGGGCAGTGATGCAGTTCAGTAAAATGAAAATATTTATGTATATTTATCTGAAAGTTATATGAGACCTCTCTACTTTAAGGTTGCCTAAAAGGAATTGGGAGAAATTAAGAAGACTGAAATTGTAATGCTACTGTTCAGTAGAAGCATCTGAAGCAGACTCCATCTCTGATGGTAGTGAAGAGAATATATTCCAAGTGTCATGTGACTTCCTAATCTGATACAGTGGTCTGCTGGAAAGTTGCTGTTGACTAGGTGGAATATGTTCAAATGTTTTGAAATAAGCAACTAAATGAAGTTCTTGTGTTACCGCTTTGGGTAATTCTGTGGGTTTCAGTGACTCATTGTTAGTCCGTAAAAGCATTCTTATTCTACTAAACTATCATCTAACTAAATAAGAATAGAAAGGAGGAATAACATGTAAAAGTAGGTGTGCATGGAGTGCCTGGGTGGCTCAGTTGGTTACGTGTCCGACTCTTGATTTCGGCTCAGGTCATGATCTCAGGGTTGTGGGATGGAGCCCCACGTCGGGCTCCATGCTCAGCAGGTAGTCCACTTGGCATTGTCTCTCCCTTTCCCTCTGCCCCACCCTTCCCTGCCCACTCGTGCTCTCTCTCAAATAAATCTTTAATAAACAAAAATAGGTATGCATGTTATAAGACAGTTGAAGATTATAAATTAGCAAGAAACTGTTGGCATTACAAGCCACTGTACTGCTAACCTACATGTATGAGTGCTTTCCTCTTGCATTAGAATTGTCATGACTATTGTAAGAAAATGTAGGAATCGGGGCACCTGGGTGACTCAGTCGGTTAAGCATCGAACTCTTGATTTCGGCTCAGGTCATGATCTCAGGGCTGTGGGATTGAGCCCGTCGGGCTCCGCAGTGGGCATAGAGCCTACTTCAGTTCTCTCTCCCTCTCCTCCTCTCTAGTCCTCCCTCCTTAAAAAAAAAAAAAAGAGAGAGAGAGAAGAAGAAAAGAAAAAATAATGTAGTAATCATTTAGTTCGTTACAGCTAGTGCCTGCATCCCCAGGCAACAAATTTGTCTCCTTATAACTGTAGGGTGAGCAATTTAAAATTCTAAGATGCAACTTAAGATTCTGATCTACTTCCTGTACATTGTATATATGAATCTCCAAATCAGGAAGGATTAGAGAAATTTTCTGTCATCTGAAGAGACTTGAAACTTGACCTGACTTCTAAAGAAAATTGAAGTAGGTGTAGGTACATAGACCAATATGGACTTGTGACCCTGAGTGCAATTGTACCTAACCCCAAACCAATACCAGCATTTAGATATCTTTAAGGAGGATAAGCTCAGAAGCAGCTACAACCACTGGACTTAGGGGGCAGGGAGATGGGGTGGAAGAGAAGACTTAAATGCCCCTCAGCAAGCTGTGGGGGTGGGCAAAATTTGCCAGCCATTAACTTCACAAGTTTTATTTATTTATGCATTTATTAATTCCATAAATACTGACCACTTACTTGAGGGCCAGAACCATGTTAGAGGAGGTAAGTCTGCCTGTAGTACTATACAATAGACCTTTCTGCAAAAGCAGAATATTCTATATCTGGACTGTCCAGTATGATAGCCACTAGGCATATGTGACTGCTGAGCACAGGACACATGGCTCGTGTGTCTGAAGACCTGAATTTGAATTTTGTAAAATTAAATAGCCACATGTGTTACTAGCAGATACCATATTGGACAGTTCAGCTTTAGAAGCTTGTAGCCAAGTTGGAGAAGCAGACAAGAAATTATAATATGATGTAATAGAATTATATACAGGGTGCTGTGCTAAGACATGAGACGATATTTATCCAGATTGGGGTCAATAGGGCTTTTCCAGATTGGAGGTAAAACCTGAGCTGAAATTCTGAAGGATAAGTAGGAGTTGATCAAAGCAAGCAATATATTCATAAGGTCTAGGACTCTTCTTACTCTGTGGACTCTATCTTTAACCACCATACTTAAATTAGAGCCCATCAGAAATTCCTCTTCAGGCTGGATGGAGGTATTAAGTACTTGGGGGAAAGATGAAGGAGCTTAGCTTGCAATAGCTATGAGAATGAGCAGGTCTAAGATTAAGCTCTAAACCTGTTCAGCAGGGAGATGCTTGATAATGAAAGAATGACTGAGCCACCCAGGCGTCCCGATAATGAAAGAATGTTAGTAAAAAGCATCCCCCATCATTACTCCAACCCCAGTGCTGGAGTTGTAGCCTATTGGAACTTTGGTGAAATTCCTCTTTGGTGATAATTGGCTAATGAATCCAAGGTAGCACCATTTTTAAGTAGGGAACGACAGTAACAGTCCCCATAAATAATGCAGATAGGAGAGTAATAAGACTACACAGAAATAGCACGCATTGAAATAATCCATGTTAACTGTTCCATGCCTGGTCCTTATAAATGTTAATCCCTTTGTCATGCATCTAGCATTTGGGAGTACCACCATTAGGACTCCAGATATTCTCCTTGGGTGGACAAATGTGGGCAAGAAGTTGTGCCAAGAAGAATGTCAAATACAATGTTAGTGAAACCGTCCTTGAGTTTTGCTTTCAAGGATACTCATAACTGTTAGCACTTGAGACTCCCATTTTTTTAAATGAAAGACTAATAACGTTTTCTCTGCCTTGTGTTATCAAGAGCTCTTCTACTTGATTGCCCCTGGGAGGATTCAGTGCTTCACTTTTTGACATACGTCTTTGTTTATAGCTTTTATTGGTGTTATAGGAAGAGTAAACTCCAAAAATTAGTGATGGTGTTTCTAATTTTGCTTTTGCATGAATCATACAATACCAGGTTTTATGAAGTTCTTTTAGAACTACATAATAAATTATTTGATTTTCCAGTTATTCTTTCCAATAGTTTGTGTGCACAACATCTTACCATGGTTGCATTTTGGTTATGTAAGTCATGATTAAACAGAATATACATTAGCCACATAATGGGATAGTAATTTGACTTGATCCTGTTTACCTGGAAGATAGTAACATAAAAAAAAATTTTATGGGCATTGTTAGAGTAAAATGACATATAAAATGAAATGTACATCATGTGGACATTTTTCCAGGGTAGGGAAATTATGCATTTTTATATTTCACATTTATCATTCCATGAGACCCAAAACAAAATCTTTAAAATATGTGTGGAAAATGAAATAAATACTCTTAAGATTAAATAATGTGTTACTGATAGATCACCATTTGTTTTTGCCAAAAAGAAGGCTTTCTCTGACTGCTTTCATAAAATGTGTGTCCCTCTCTTCCTTTATAATTCAGGAAAAGGAAAAATAATCATGTCAAAAAAGGATTCCAGGGGCACCTGGGTGGCTCAGTTGTTGGGCGTCTGCCTTCAGCTTGGGTCATGATCCCAGGCTGCTGGGATCGGGCCCTGTGTTGGGCTACCTACTCGGTGGGCCTGCTTCTCCCTCTCCCTCTGCTCTCTCTCCCTCTCTCTCCCCCTCTCTCTCTCTCTCTCTCTGTCAAATAAATAAATAAATAAATCTTAAAAAAAAAAAGATTCCAAAAACTTTTCCCCTGTCCTTGGCTTTATACCCTACCTTTGTAGGTTGTAAATTATAAAATATCTGGCAAAGAAAGGGTTCATTAAAAAAACCTATTAGAATTTTGTTTTTTGAAATTTTCGAAAGGTCAGACATACAAATATCTTATTCTTCAGTCGGACTTTTTCTTAATTAGGTATTTTTTGCTTAAATAAATGAGTTTGATTGCAGTTTAGTAAATGTGTTATCTGATATTGTGGACTCTTGAATCAGATTTCACTTGAATCGAGAAAAGTAACACCTGTGGGTTGGTTCACAAAGCCTCTTTTGTTAAATGGACACCCGCAGGCCATGAGGCAATTACATTTGTTGCTTGTACTATAAAGGAGGCACTTAACTAGACCTCTGTTAAGTATAGTTAAGAACTAGAGGCTTGATTCTTTTGTCCAGCCCTGAGATTAGGTATTATCATACATCAGGAAGTAAACCCTCTGACGTAGAAAGGAGAAACAAGAATGATTTAAGGGTTCTTTTAATGCTTTAAAATTTAGCCCTTAGAGTAAGTTCTGAGACCCTGGGAAAATTCAGATTAGAACCAAAGTAAAAATTTCTATGTGGTATTCATTATAAACATATTCATATATTCTTACTCAGTTTCACAGATTCATTCAAGTTTGGCATGACAGATTGACAAAGGTAGAAAAAGTAATCTAACCATTTAAAGTTTTGGTTATGAGAAGTAACAAACAAAGGCACAGAATTAGGGATTCCATTTTTTGTAATTTGCAGACATTTATTACAAATGAGTTTATTGGAGTCTACATTTTAAACTACCATTTAATCTATTAATACTATAATATTGCTATAGAATTTTTTCCCTCTGGTTTGACTTTTCAATTCAGTGATAATCAGTAGTTTAATCCCAGAGACAATAACTGCATTTTGAGTAAGAAAGGAAATTTTTGTTGTTTTTTGCCTGTCTGTACCAGAAAGGTCAGGTTTTGAATTTCAGACCCATACCAGAAATGTGTTTATGTTTATTTAAAGAAATGAGTTCTTAGCTAGACAAATATTTTAGTTATCCAGAGATCTGGTGACAATACTGCTAATTGCAGTCATTTACTTATAGTATACAAAAAAACAAACCTTCTATCTAGATTGGAAGTTAGGTCTTTCTCTTTCCACACTACCAAAGGTTAAAAAAAAAAAAAATAATTCAACAAAGCTCTTCCTAACCTGTATCGTGATGGACCATTTTTTTTTTAAAGTACAAGTATCACTTGAAAAGGATAGCCACATTAAGATAACGTGTGTGTGTGTGTGTGTGTGTGTGTGTGTGTGTGTGTGTACATACAGTCCCTAATTTATGATGGTTTGACTTAAGATTTTTTTTACTTTATTGTGCTGAAAAGCGATACATATTCAGTAAAAACTGTACTTCAGAATTTGAATTTTGATCTTTTCCTGAGCTGATATGCAGTATGATACTCTTGTGTTGCTGGGAAGCAGCAAGTGAGCTATGGCTTCTAGTCACCATGCCATCAAGAGGGTAATGTGACCATTTACAACCAACCATCCTGTACCCATATAGCCATTCTGTTTTTCACTTTCAGTACAGTATTCAATAAATTACTTGAGATATTCTACACTTTATTATAAAATAGGCTTGTGTTAGATGATTTTGCTCAAGTGTAGGCTAATGTGAGTGTTGTAATAAGCACATTTAATGTGGACTAGGCTAAGCTATGATGGCCGGTTGGTTAGGTATATCAAATGCATTTTTGACTTAAAATACAGTCAACCTGTGAGCAACAGGGGTTTGAACTGCATGAGTCCATGTACATGTGGATTTTTTATACTATAGTACTGTGAATGTATTTTCTCATTATGATTTTTCTGAATTTTTCTCTCTAGCTTATTTAAGAATATGTATATAATACATATAAAATATGTGTTAATCAACTGTTTATGTCCTCAGTAAGGCTTCTTGTCAACACATTATTAATAGTTAAGTTTTGGGGGAGGCAGAAGTTATATGGGAATTTTTGACTTGGCGTCGGAGGGTGGGGGATCAGCACCCCAACCCCTGTGTTCAAGGGTCAACTGCATTTTCAACATATGATGGGTTAATCGGGACATAACTGCATGGTAAGTTGAGGTTTATATACATTTTTAAATTTTCTAAGTATATACTGGTCATAAAAATGTAAATTTTGAAATACATGTTTTTGTGGATTTCTTTTAAACATTTACACGTATTGCCGTGCAACTTTTTTCACTGATGGTATTCATGTAAATCTACTAGTTTTTTTAACCAGCTGTCTACTATTATATAAATGAACCATATTTTATTTGATCTGCACCTACTGAGGAATAGTTATACTTTTGCCAATTTTGAGATACAAGCAATACCATAGTGAACTTCCTTATTTAGACATAATTGCATGCTGAGTTTGGCAGATCTTTTCTAGAGGTTTTGATAGAGAAAGGGTAGAACAAAAACATGCAGGGGATGCAACTGAAAGGGACTCAAGGTGAAGAGAGATACCAAAGGCACACTTTACCTTACATCAAAAACTTTCAGTTTTTACCACAAGGATTCTCTTCATATTGTTATGAGGTATGCTAAGAAAAATAATAAAGACTTTAAAAAATTAGATAATTTGAACATTTGTTTCTAGTAATGATGATGTAACTGATGCTGAACTTGCCATCCTGCCATAGAGAACTAGAAAATTGGACAAAAATGTAAAACAGCTGTTCTCAGAGAATGCATAGCAGGAAGTATGGGACAGATCCCTAAAAAGAGGGTAGACAAGGGAAGCCCTATACTTGCCCCGACTCCTGCTGTGAGTCAGGTGTTTCACAAGGTACTGAGGTAAAATTCAAGCCAAAGCATAGGGGTTTTGCTGAGTTGAAGACAGATTGGTATAGAGGGGAAGTTTAAGTGGTTGGAACTTATGGATCACACTACCTGTGAAAACAGAGCTACCAAATGATCACCGTAAATCCCCTTAGGTGTTCTCTTGGCTTTTGAGCTGAATACTAAATTGTGCCTGCTTACAGTGAAACGTAGAGACCGAGCAAAGAATGCCTGGGGAGCTGAGCAATTCCCAGAGCTCACACAGGGCTGACAGCCACTGGAGTTCTGACCAGCCAGAGTGGACAGATCTTATTGAATATCCTGCACATTCCGTAAAGATCCCTGAATATCATGCCTTACTTAGTAGTACGCCTAAAGTAGCCCTAAGAGTACAGTGTGAGATACACCCAACCTGACAAGCTTTAAAAACAAGGCTTGAGAGGAATAAGCTGATCCACAGCTACCTTACCTGCCTCCCCCAAAACAAGGAGACCTCCTCAACATTCAGCCCGCTGTAAAGAAAACAGAATCCACTCAACAAATCAATGTCCAGCTCAGTCACAAACTACAAGATATGTGAAAAAATAAAGTGTAATCCATAACCAGAAGAAAAACCAATTAAATAGATCCAGAAATAACAGAAGTAATGGAATTAACAGACACATGCTTTAAAACACCAATTCTAAATATTTTCAAGGATCTCAAGGATGAACATAATGAGGAAAGAAATGGTAAATATCAAAAAGAACCAAGTGAATATACAGAACTTAGAAAACATTGTATAGCTTTACAATAGATTAGAAATGGCAAAAAAATAAAAAATAAGTAAAAAATAAAAAAAAGACCCAGGCTAGGAGGAAATATTTGTAATACCTGTCACAGGACTTATACTCAAGGTAAATAAAGGATTCTTAAAATGAGTAAGAAAACAACCCATTTTAAAAATAAGGAAAAATATTTTAATAGACACTTCACAAAAGATACAATAAGCACAAGAAAAAAAATGTTCATCAGAGAACTGCAAATGAAAACCACAATGTGACACCAACAGTTTACTAGAAGTGCAGAAATTTTTTAAAAAGGAAAATACCAAGGTTGTGGAGCAACAGGAATACTCATACATTTCTGCTGCGAGTATAAAAATGATTTAATTATTTTGGAAAAGTTTAAGGGTAGGCATATACTTATGGCCTAGAAATTTTACCCCTTGGTATTTACTGAAAAGAAATGAACTTACATATTAATGTTCAGAGTGCTTTATTCTTAACAGCCCCAAACTGCAAAGAAAGATATCCATCAACAGATTCATGGGCAAACATTGTAATTTACAATAGAATACTACTTAGAAATAAAAAGGGATGAATGACTAATACATACAACTGGATTAATCATAAAAAAATGAACAAAAGCCAGACACAAAATAAATATGTATAGTACAATCTTACTTATATTAAATTTATGAGCAGGTAAAACTAGTTTCTGGTAACAGATCTCACTAGTTGCCTGGTACCAGGTATAGGGATGGGAGGTTGACTGGCATAGGAGGGAACTTTTTGGATGATGAAAATGTTCTACATCTTGATTGTAATTAGCAGTTATGTAGGTATGCACATTTCCAAAACTAGTGTCAAACCTGAAATGAGTGCTTTTTACACTATATAAAGTATACCTCTAAAAAACTGATTTTTAAAGTGTACACTCTTACTCTATACCAAAAATAAGCGGAATAATTTCATCATCATGTATTTTTTACTGGACACTGAGTAATTGACAGGTAGGTCAGCAAAAGTGACTGCTTTGATTTAAAAGATCCAACTTGAGGTTTTCCTGTTTATAGAGAAGCTCTTATTAAAGGTCCCATTGATGATGAGGCTGTTTCCTTGATTTGTGTACTATCAAGCACCAAGTCTGAGAGGTAGAGGATATTTCCTTTACTATAAATGGATGCATGGGTATTAGAATGTATAGGCTTCAGATAAATGGGAATTAGCATGCCCCATATTTGAACCTACTTCTGTTAACTATCAATAATAATACTTCACAGTTTTAAGGATCAAATGAGTGTTGTTTTTTTTTTTTTTAATCAGAACACCATGTATATATACTGGCTTGCACTACTGTTTCCTCCTTTATGTTCCACCCGTTGCAATCAAGGACTAGGTCAAGATAGCCTGAGTCACACTCTTCCAAAGGCTTCTGGTAATATGTTCCAGATTCCGTTCTGTACTGGTTAATTTTATTATACCAGAGATAACACTTCATCACTTTATTTCGCTAATTTGGAAGAATTCAAAAATCAGACAAAAGTGATTGTGCTTTATAAGAATTTATACTTACATTAATAATAAATACCACCAGCTATCAGAGTTCCAGTTTTGACTTAGGTGTTGTAAAGAATTAAGATCATGACACGATTACGGTCTATTGGCTTATTTGGTCATAAAATAATAGACTTATACAAAAGCCAAGCAGTTTAGTAAGATGTTATAATCCAGAGACCCAGGCAAGGCAGACTTTATATAGTAAGTGCTCTAAACCATCAAGAGTATTTGGAATGGGCAGGCAAGATTGGGGAGAGCTTCATGAAGAAATGGAATGTATATTGGATCTTGGTTTATTACGTATTTTTTAGAACTCAGAAACAAACACATATTAAGGAGAAACTATGGAAATTTAAACATAAAAAATGTCCATATTATAGCTTCTCCCATAGTAGCACTTGAGACTATGTTAATGACACATGGCTTTTCCAAATACACTATTTTTTTTTTATCTGTGACCTGAGATGGATTCATTTTTCTACCTGAACAATAAGGTTGACTGTACATAAATCCACTTATACAGATAGGAATTAGTCTTGCTTTTGGCCCTAGAACCTATAACTTAGTTCCACTAATAGTAGGGGGAAAAAAGTGATCTTATAGCATCTGATACTCTTTCAGGAAAGAGTATCTACAAATAGATTTAACATTTAAAGTTTATGTAAATGAAAATAATTAACTTGTTTTGGACAAATATTTCTACATAAGACATTCCAAAATTATATAAGCTCTGATGTAAAGTGAAATTCAGATTTTACATGCTTGTATACATTTTTCCAAAAGGTAATATGGGAGATGTGGGCGGGGGAGACATGAATAATAGGCGGCTCACACAGGGTTTTTAGGACAATGGAAATACTCTCTGATACTATAACGATGGATACATGTCATACATTTGTCCAAACCCATAGAATGTACAGCACAAAGAGTGAACCCTAAGTTAACTCTGGTCCTCAGGTGATTATGATGTTGATGTGTGTTCACCAAATATAACAAATGTACACCGCTGTGGTAGGGGATGTCAATAGTGGGGAAGTCTGTGCATGCGTGGAGACAGGAGATGGCTGAGAAATCTCTGTACCTTCCTCTTGATCGTGCTGTGAACCTAAAACTGCTCTAAAAAAGTCTTTTAAAAGCAGTAATTTGTAACATTTTGTAAAATTGCAGTCATTTCTTATTTAACCCAGTAGGAGTATTTTTCTTCACATAAGGTACCCAAGTAATAAACAGCGAGTCAAAAAGAAAAGTGAAAATAAATTCCTTCCCAGTAAATCATCTTGGTCTGGTCAATAATTCAACTTTCTTGGGTAACAAAGACTATAAAATAACTTGTAAAATGCTACTTTAAGGATTACTGCTGCAGGTAATTTTTTAAGTTTATACAGAATAGATTAATGGGCAAATGTTTCATATCACAGAGCGCATTTTTTTTAAGGTAACGTTCTAAATATTCTTATGGTTGACATTGAGTAAAAATGTAAACTTATGTTATTTACCAGTTAATACATAGGACAATATAGGAGATAGGGTCTTTCATTCAGTAGAAGGTCACCATCATTAATTTTACAACTGATGGTTTTATAATAGGTCCTTCTAGTTCCTGATGGTCATTATTGAAGTATAATGCATTGAAGATATTGCCTGTACAAAGGCAGAACAGGGATCTTAATTAGAATTCTGACAAGCCCACTCCAATAAAATGATGAGATTATTTGTAATTGATGTCACAATCAATTACCATTTAGTTCATCATGAGCACTCTAATAGGTCTGGCCGTGGTACTGGCCCCAGGATGTTGCTGAGTGAGTGGCTGCCCTGCTTCTGCTGTTCCAGAGACAGGAGGGCACATTTTCAGTCAGCATCCTAATGACCTCTTTTGAAGTCTATTAAATTAATGACCCTGTCACATTGTTTTGATCTCTTATAACCTCAGTTTGGGGTTTGTGTAACAAATTAATGTTTGGGAACCATGTGGCAAAAAAGATAGGTCTTTTAAAATGATGAAATCTTAACATTACTTACTAATATTTAGTAAAATATTTTATTGTGCAAGAAATAAAAGCAAAAATACAAATCATAGGGTTTGTGTTTTATAAACAAGAACTTTAGTAGGACATTTCTCCCTACTACCAAAAGACATGCTTTTTATTTATAGTACCCAAATTTTTGTTTTTGTTTTTTTTAAAGGGGCTGCTTTCTTCTCTAATTCTAGGTGCCAACAGGTCATGTTTGGTTAGAAGGTGATAATCTACAGAATTCTACAGATTCCAGGTATTATGGACCTATTCCATATGGACTAATAAGAGGACGTATCTTTTTCAAGGTATTATTTTCTGCTTAAAATGTAGGTTTTCTTCTCTGAGCTGGAAAAAAAAATTTCAAAATGAACTTTGAAATATTCAGGCTGTCAGTGGACTTAACTGTTGCAGCGACTACATTTTAGGAACTTGTTGGCCTTCATAGCTATAAACATTACCTTTTTCCCCACTGAGATAGGTAATTAAGAGTAATTTTTTGTTTGAATAATAAAGTCCAAACTACCTAGCTATAAGGAGCCCTTAGTTTAAACACTCCAGAATGTAATTCTTTCTCATACAACTTGTACAACTATATTCGTATCTTGGAAATAAATATGCATTTGCAGAAGAGCAGTGTAGTCAAACCACACTGTTAAGTGGGGATATCCCAGTTAAGTACATTGACTTACCGTGGTTACAGTAAATCTGGAACTCTTAGGAAAGATGATTATTTTCACTGGCTCCTCCTTTTTGCCACAGCACTAAGAAGAAAAACACATGAACACTTGGGCTGTTGGATAATCTGCAGGATTCTTATGCAGAGGTTATATTTAAATATACTTATGCAGAGGTTATATTTAAATACATAGGCTTACAGTTAACTTTGAGGGTAGTAAAAGAAAACACACACACACATATTCATACATATATATTCACATACCATACACATAATTTCTTGTATAACATATCAGCATTCCAAACTTGAGAGTTTAAATACATATGCACATACAAGTTTACTTTCTAAAGTCTTATTTTGGTATAGAGAATTTGTTCTTGATGAAAAATAAGGAGAAAGTGTTTATATGGCACAAAGAAAAGGGATGAATAAAAGAATATAATGATAGAACACTTTGAATAACTGTCTTCAATCACATTTTAATTTTACAGATTTGGCCTTTGAGTGATTTTGGATTTCTACGTGACAGCCCTAATGGCCACAGATTTTCTGACGATTAGCAAGCATTTATTGTTTTGATTTTTCTCCCCAAGTGAATTTATTATTGCCACTGAAACCATGTACTTACTAATAAACTATTTGCTACTTAGTTTTAATCATTTGTAATTGTTATATGTAAATAATAAATGACACATACTGCAAGCTCTATTAGTTCCAAATATATGGATAAAAATGTAATCCAAAGTAAGTCATCTAAATTTTATGAAAGATACAAAAATATTTTTAGGGAAAAAATCTGGATGACAACCTCACTTCTGAATTTTTGGTTTTATAGCTATAACGAAAGTAATCTTTTCTTGAATATGCCTCATACTTTTGCTACATTTACACATCAGAGCAGTAACTAGTCTTTTAAGTACAAACCAATAATAAATACCATGGGTTCAACCTAATAAAAAGCTGCTATGGCACATGCTCGGTTCACTCATTTGAAATTAAGTAATAAAGTTCCAGCGATCCCATAAAGGATTCCTCAATTTTTTTTAAATGAGTCCTGACTTATACTGTACATAAAGTATCAAATATACAGAAAAACAAAATCTTTAAAGTCTATTATAATCAATAACATTATAAAAGTCCAATTGATCATACCAGCAATGTAGTGTGGTTCCTTATTCATAAATATAGGAATTAATACTTAGTACTTTGACATAAAAAGGAAAATAATGGATCTGTTTCAAATTATTATTTTTTTTTAAAGCTACCATTTCCTAAGTTACATTTAAAGTTGAAGATGGCATTGTTCAAGCTTTATTCCCTTTAATTTAGCCACACAAAGAGTCTGGAAATACAGTGTCAGGACTGGAGTCAAGTCTTTTCACTCCAAAGGTATCCTTTCTACAGTTGCCACTTCACCTTCTTTATTAACTTTGAACTAACTTCATGAATATCCATATCCAGCCCTCATTATGGGAGTACTAGGCTCACATGTTATTCACAAAGATTATAATTTAATTCTAGTGACTTGAGACTTTGAGATACTTGTACAATAGGCCTGTAACTTCAGCAGCTAGAAATGTCATGTTACTTCAGAAACTCAGTAACTATAAAGGAACATGATGATACTGTGACCCATTATAAGAGGAGACATGCTTAAAGAAAAGGAAAATTCTTATACCAAGGAAAAATGGACCAAATAACAAAGCTCTCAGATGGGAATTCACAGAATATAACTTATAATTCAAGTCCTTTTTTTTTTTGGTGATCTATAAATATAAAATATGAATACATATAAGTAACTAAATTAATTTTCTATTAACCTGAGGTGGCCCTTGCTTGACAGTCTTATACTTTCTCTGCAAATAAAAGCTGACCAAAAAAAGAATCCTACTTATTTTTATCAGCTTTATACATTTACTTGAATTGGCTCTCTTCAACATGTCTGAATACACAGTTAAAGGATCCCACTTGGTGAACAATTTCAGCCATAATGAAGGAGTTCTATAATTAGTGAACATGTATCACAAGAAATCAGGGTAACTTCTTCTGCTTCATCCTTAGAAACACTGTATTTTCCACCACATCGGCAACTCAGAGAAAAAGAGTGATCATCTGTAAAAAAACAAACAAAAATAATGCCTCAGATGCTTGTAAATAACTATTTCAACAACTTTTTTAAAAATGCAGTTTATCTCATAGAAATTGCAAAACATCAAGTATAAAACATACTTAAATGAAAACTTGAACGAATTCTTGTATGGGGCAGTATTTCTAAAAATTATCTACCAAAAAATCTTGATCTGTAGAGATCTGTAGAGGGCTAAAGCTACAAATCAATAGCCAGAGATCTTGCAGGGAGAGCAGATGCTCAGAAGCGACCCAGGACATTTATTTGAAGTCTTCTGTTTTCTTAAGATCCATATAAATTTTACATTCCTCTCAATAATATATCGGTCAAAAATACTACTGTGAAGGGAAGAGACATAGCTCTCCATGTTTTACTGTAGAGCAACATGCTTTTGCCTGGAATATGTTCTTTTAGAGAAGACTCTAACTTAACTGTTTTGTGTTTTTTTTAAGATTTTACTTGAGAGAGAGAACACGAGTGGGGTAGGGGGAGAAGCAGAATCCCCCCTGAGCAGGGAGCCCTATGCGGGGCTCGATCTCAGTACCTGAGCCAATGGCAGACGCTTAACCAACTGAGCCAACCAGGCACCCTGCTAACTTAACTGTTTATCAAATTCAACATTTAGATACTCTGTTCCAGTATCACTATTTCTGTGAAGTGAGGTCCCCAACAGAGGCGATACGGCACAACATTTAGCCTATTAATGGTGGAAATTTTATTAAGTCTACCATCTTCTGGGGAACCTGAAATGCTCATGTCCTTTAACTGAAAGAATCTGATCCACTGGTCATTCCACTTCAATGTCACTGAGAAGTGACTGTAAGAAAAATAATTACTGATCACCTTACTGTACAAAGTCATAATTTATTAGAGGTACATCAAATAACTTCATTCAATTCTCAAACTATTCCTTAACACTCAGATCTCATCATATGCCACTAATAGAAAAAAAGAAAAGAAAAAATTCAACTGCCTTGTATTTGTTCTCTAATCAAATATGGCCCTGGAAAAATTAACAAATAAGCCAACTTTACATGTTTCTTTTACCAGTAAGGAAAACATGAATTCATTCACCTAATCCTCCTTTTTATTTTTCACCACAATGCCTTTTTTGTCCATAAAGAAAAATAATTTAATCTTGGAATTTTAAAATGGTAATAGCTTCCCTGTCTGAGCCAGTTTCAAAAGTGAATTGTTTCATTATTAAATTGTCTAAAAATGTACATATTCTAACCATTGGTTTTCTTAAGCTAAATGTCCCTCTTGTTTTTTTACCATCTCAGTGAACACTGAGAAACAATTTGAGGTGACAGGTGCTCAGTAAATGATGCAGAGGCCACCATGGGCTACTGTGGAATTTTGTCATAGATGATTCCAAATGTTAATGCTCACTAAAAATTCACATCTTGTTACATTTCTTCTTATATTATTCTATGACTCAACAAAGTGATATCTTCACAGAAATCATTTTAAATACACTGAAGACAAAATAACCAAGTTGTAAAACAGACTAACCCTAAGGGGAAAGGTTAACCACTCTCAACAGTTCTTCAGGGATGGCTTTTAAGCGTAATAAAACGCATTGTTTCATACTGTCCTTAGCTCAAGAATATGGTAATTTGGCTACGTCTATCATGTAGGGTTTCATCCACTTTTCTCCTGCTCTGGATCTTCACTTTCCAAGGTTATTCTGAAAATGGCCAGGAAGGAATCGTCAAACAATTTTTTATTTGCCCAGCTGATCACACTTTTTATTGAATTTTCATCTGCCAAGACTGCTCTTTTAAATTGCAAAACTTACATTATTCGTTTATAAATATCCCCGCAGAAATAATGGCTTCATGCAGCTGTTTGCTACTCAGTATTTTCTCTCACAAAATAAAGATTATTTCCATCTTTATAAAAAACCCTTAATTTAAATAAGTATCTAAGGATGGTCCTATATTTTTAAGATTAACTCTAGCTTCTAGTAACTGATTCATTGGCTGTGGTTAGGATTCTTCTATATCTTCACTGTCACCTTTACTTAAGGAAATTCCAAGGATAGTAACATATTTATAACTTGAGGATTTCATGTTGTACATTTCTTTCACTATCTTGTTTTATTCACTTGTATCAGAAAGCTTAGGGGCGCCTGGGTGGCTCAGTCAGTTGAGCGTCTGCCTTCAGCTCAGGTAATGGATCCCAGGGAGCCTGCTTTTCCCTCTCCCTCTGCCTGCTGCTTTCCCTGCTTGTGCTCTCTCTGTCAAATAAATAAAATCTAAAAAAAAAAAGAAAGCTCACTGTATTTGTTGACTGAACAGATGCTTGAACCACCAATCCATATTAATTTAAAATAAAAACTTATTTTAAAATGCTACTGAAGGAAAAAATACAAAACCAGTTTTGACTATTTTCATATTATCAGGAATCATGAGGAAACAAAATATATTAATCAGCTGCAGCAAAAAGAACTAATTTGTCTAAGAAGAGATTAAACACACACAGTGTTAGCTGATGAGATAGCAATACTGTAGTTTCAAAAAATGTATTTAGTTGGGCAGGTCTCCTTGATAAATGACATGTTCTAGTCTGTCCCCTTCATGAACTAGAAGCCTTTCACTAAAGCCTATGTCACCAGTATATTCTACTTTCATAGCAGTAGTGCTCTTGTTTACTCTGATGAAACTATTATCAAACCCTGGGAGCCCCAGTTACACAAAACCTCAAGTTTCTCAATCATTCACTGCAAATAAGAATTTATACTCTAGAATCTCATTTGGCAGTTTAGGAGCAGAGTGGCCCAGAGGCAAAAACATGATTTTCCTCTTAAGTCAATAGCCTATTACCCACCGTCCTAAGAGCAAGAGCACTAAGTTAAATTATAAAATATTTTATTTTATAAATATTTAAAAATGTTTTTTTTTTTTTTTTTTTAAGATTTTACTTGAGGGAGAGAGAGAGAGAGAGAGAGAAAGAGAACACGAGTGGGGGAGGGGGAGAAGCAGAATCCCCCCTGAGCAGGGAGCCCTACGCGGGGCTCGATCCTCAGTACCTGAGCTGATGGCAGACGCTTAACCAACTGAGCCACAGGGGCACCTGGGTGGCTCAGTCAACTAAGCGTCTGCCTTCAGCTCAGGTTATGTTCCCGGGGTCCTGGGATTGAGCCCCACGATGGGCTCCCTAATCAGCGGAGAGCCTGCTTCTCCCTCTCTCTCTGCTGCTCCCTCTGCTTGTGTGTCCTCTCTCTCTCTCTCTCTCCCGCTCTCTGTCAAATAAATAAAAAAAAAAAATCTTAAAAAAAAATTCTTTAAAAAAAAAATTCCAGTAAACTTGGTTTCAGGATGGATGGATGGGCTGTTTATCTTCTGCCTATCCACTCATTAGTCAATTTTTATAAACCCCTAGGGAATTTTTAGTCCAGGCTTAACAATAGTTATAGGGTTAAAGTATATAAAAATTCTAAGAAATACTAAGATTTTCTTCATTTTCCCAGAGAAACATGGATGTGTGATATTCACATGGGTTCTAAGAAGGAACTTAACAGTGTCTAACCAGAGCAATTCAGAAAACTATCAGAACAGTAGAGAAATTAGATTTAAGTCGTAAAATTCTAGTAATAGAGGGCGCCTGGGTGGCTCGGTTGGTTAAACGTCTGACTCTTGATTTCGGCTCAGGTCATGATCTCAGGGTCATGAGATCAAGCCCTGTGTCGGGCTCAGTGCAGTCTGCTCGTCCCTTTCCCTCCATGTGCACTCTCTTTCTCTCTCTCTAAAATATAATAAAATAAAATTCTAGGTATAGAAAAGGGAAAAAGATAAGATGTCATGGGAGGTAAAAGGGAGTGACAAATTTTTCTTTTTCACCTGACATAAAATCAAAAAGGGAGGGTAAAAACCAAGCTCCAAGCATAAGAGTATAATATTAAAAGCCCTGCCCTGATAGTTTATGATTCCATGTAAAGAAATAAAAATAAACAAAAATTTTAATAGGAATTCATCTCATATGTCAACATAGGAAGGATGGAAAAAATTATCCTTTAACTTTATTTTCCCTATTACACAGATGGAAAGTAAATCAAATCCAAGTAATTTAAAAAAGAAAACCTTATGAAACCTTCTATACCTAACATCTAATTAGACTAGAAAAATAACTGGAAATGAGTCATATGGGGGACATCAAAAATTGGAAGTTTAGAATGAGAAATATTCCTAAAGCCACCCACATATATATATTTAGAAAGCCAAGCTATTACTATTTTTTTAGATTTCCAAATATCCTATGAGAGTTTTTCTTTTCAAAGAAAATCCGTAATATTTTTCTTTACTGTAGTCAAGAGAAAAAATCCCAACCTTTGTTCCAACACATTTCTTCAAGATATACTTGAGCATCTACTGGTCCCATATTTCTTAGATCCTCTTCTGTAAAATATAAAATGCGATATTTATTCAGCACTTTAACCATAACCATGAAGAATGCTGAAAAGACAACTACCGCCTGGTGACTACAGCTGTAATTTACTTACCATTTAAAAACTGAGTTTATTACTTCTGACAGCAGTTTAAGGCTACCTGACTTGGGTTCCACTTCTTATGAACTTCAGCAGTCAAAATCTATCCAATTTTCCACAAACATTCAACACGCAAAAACCATGGAATTGATTTTGGTGATTCCTTGTGATTAGTAACCCCTATCTTTGTGAGAGATAGGGATTTTTTTTTTGTCAGACAAACTATACCTGTAACTAAGGAAGGAAGCATGGAGTTGGGCAAAAATAACTGTTTTTGAACCTTAGCTGTAATATTTTACCAGCTTTCTAACCTTAGAAATATACCTTAGATATACTGAGCTCTTATCTACTTCAGAGGGGTTGTTAATGGACTGAATTGTGTCCCCCCCCAAATTCGTACGTTGAAGTATTTAGAGATAAGTCTTTTAGGAGGTAATAAAGGTAAAATAAGACCATAAGAGTGGGGTCTTAATCTGATAGATCGGTGGCCTTGTAAGAAGAGGAAGAGAGAGGGTCTCTCTCCATGCACAGGCACCGAGGAAAGTATCAAAGACACAGCTTAGAGGCCATTTACAGCCAGTAAGAGAGCCCTCACCAGGAACCATACTGACTGGCACTTGATCTGGAATTCCAGCCTCTAGAACTATGAGAAATAAATTTCTGTTGTTTAAGCCACCCAGTCTATGGAATTTGCTTATGACAGTCAGAGCAGACTAATACCAGTGTGTTGTTCTAATCAAATGAGATCAGTCTAAAAGTACTTTAAAGAATAAAGCTCTAACCAAATGTAAGGGGCTATTAGTCATTTGATTTTTAATTGCTTGCAACAGAGAAATAGGTAACTTTAGACTTACTTTGAACAATAACCATACGATACAACGGTATTGTGCTGACATTCTATTGCTATTTTGTAGGCCAAAGTTTTCCCTGCAGGTGGAAGGTTCAAAGAAGCCTGGAATTCTACCTAAATTTAGTAAGTGTATAGTTTAGGTAGTAGAAGCATGTACTCTTGCTTAAAACAAGTATACTTTGGAACAAAGAAAACAACCAACAGATAAGCACTTGTCTTTGTTTTTAAAGTCATGTTATACTTCATGTATGCTTGTATTATTCTTCTAGAAGTCGATGCTTAAAAGAAACTACTAAAATCCACCCCTCACCCCAATGAAATTTTCTTTAGCTGTCTCACTAGTCTCTTGTTCACTTGCTGAGAATGCTTTCCTTTGTTCCGTTGTGTGAATGCCTACAATTTAATTATATTTAATAACTGCCTGTTCAAAATTTATTGGTGTTACACAATTTTAAAATAGATGAAAAAATTATACAATATTTTGAACTCACTGTGGTTTTCTATTAAGTATGTCAAATATTATATCACTTCATATTTACTGGGTACCAACAGTCTATTAAACTGACCCTAAAATCCAAAGATTAAAGACTGCCCAGTGGTCGGGGGGAGTTCCTCCATCTCTGTGCCCACTGAATAGCTTATGCGGACTGTATCACTATGTGAGGTAATCTCTGAACAAAACAATTCCCACATTCTACATAAAGCACACTTGGTTACAGGTTATTCAGTATTTTAGTTTTTTTAAAAATTCTCCCTAAAAGTCCCATGGAGAGAAAAAAAATCTTAATCATATGTTTCAATTGCTTAGAATGACTAAGGTAAGTTTGCTTGAATGGGGAAATGAAACACTTTTAGATTAAGGAATGGGGGTAATTGGCACTTAACAGACTGTAGAGGAAAAACAGATGTAAATAATTTACAATCAAGCCGGCTATACTCCAGGGTATCTGATCGATACCTTCAGTAAGTTTGAAATCAATTAAAGCAAATCAGACAAGGCAGAGGTAATGACAAGAGGAATAAGCCTTAATCTAACCTATCTTGGACACCTGCAATACAGCAATTACACAAAAAGACAACCCATTCATATATATCCATTCTGCTATTTTTATTTGAAAATAATAAATGAAAAATAACTGGCTAAGATAACTGCCAAGGAAGTCAGCATATTGCTGTGCTTCTCCACGAGGAAGCTACTGTTATGCTCACCTAGTTGCTGTTTCATGTGGAGGACCTCTCTATTATTCTACTTCCTCAAAAAAAGGGCCTTTATATTTTAATTTTTTTCTTTATGTACAGTAACTTTAGAGTAGCAAGCTATTTCTTAGTTGACAGGTCAACTTACATGGTATCTCATAATAAGAGGGAAAACAATGGAAAACTGGTTAGTACTTTGCCCAAGGTCAGAGTTAAAAGAAGTATATTAAAAAATATTCTCATGTTCTGTGGCTATCTATTTGATCTAATCATTCAATATTATGTGGACACAGTCCAAGTTTCTGTGGGGATTCTGGTTTTAAAAGTCCTATCTGACACAAGAGAGAACATACTATATGATTCCCTGTTATATAAAATATAACAGGCAAAACTGCCCTGAGTTGTTGCATGACACTGTGGTGTTGGGTGTGAGGGCAAGTGGTGACTACACGGAGGCACAGGGGACCTTCTGGGTGCTGGTTAGATGGGTATGTTTATTGTGAAAATCCATCAAGCTGGATACTTAGGATTGGTGCACTTCTCTGCATGTACGATACATTTCAACAAAAAATTTTAAAGGTAGTGTGCTGAGACTCCAAGACCTACCCTTTTTAATAGAAATAAGCAAACAAAAGTTAGGGAAAAGAGTTAAAAGCCTAAGAAAGTGTGTATTCCTTGAAAAGACGGTAATCTAAACAACTTCTGAAAAAGGCTGGGGGTGATTAACTCAGAGAAAATTGGATCCCTGGAGAACTGTATAATGAGCAGAAGGGGTACACATACAAGTAAAAGGTGAATCTAAATGTAGGGGGTGGGGAGGTGACCCCAATCCTTTGTTGAGAGGCAGGTGTCCAGGGAATGGGGCAACAGCAACTTCCCCCCTAACTACGATTACAAGGAAGGAGCACAAACAAATCAATGTTTTTTTTTTCTTTTTAAACAATGATCTCTGCTTGTCCACCATTGTCGTTAAAATTAGAAAACTTAATTCCTCCCTAGCCTGTAAAGTAACTCACAGAAACCCTGTAATTAGCTTTGATAATTGTCTTCTAATCAGGCATGGCATCTGCAAAGTAGGTAAGTTCCTTTTCTTTTGAGTATTACATATTATAAATATTTTTGCTCATTACAATGAAGTATTTCAATAGGTATCTGAAAATGTAAATTCTATCTCAAAGTTTTCTTGTTAACATGACACTACTAAAAATATTGAGAAAACATAAACTGACTTCGCGATTTAATTAAAGGAATAGGTACAAGATTTAAATCTGGAATCTTAGCTCCAGAATGGTAATAACTTAAAAACAAACAAACCCAGCCATTTGGAAAGAAAATGCAATGTGTGGCATTTGGGTACTCTATCTTAAGTCCAATTACACTACATGATTCCTAATTCTTTTGAAGTAAATGGGCTCAGCTTTTCTAAGGTATGTAGGTCCGTTCACATCCTGTGCTATATCCAAAGCTTAGCCAAATATGGAGACAAGAAAAAGAGCCAAATTTACTTACATATAGAAAGCAATGCATTATAAAGAGAGATTCCTGTGGAATATAATGATAAAATCAAATAATTTATGTGGTTACTTGGAAAAGAATCTTTCAACCTTCAGAAGTACAGGCCCTTCTGACCTTGTGTTCTATTGGATTTGTCTGACAACAAGAGGTGAAAGAATTCTGTGGCTCCTTTGTCTCAACGGTGGGATCTAAGAAAACACTGGCAGGACTCATCAGAGAGGTTTATGAGCCTGCAATTCAAAGAGATTAAAAGGAAAATCTAGGGAGATTCTTTCACACTGAAGAATAACATTAAATAACTATTAGCAGCTTGGTTCAGTAAAGCTTACTAGAGCTCTCGCTGGGTCATTCACAACTTTCTAAAAGAGGAAAGGTTTTTTTCAGCTCCATTTGGGAATCAATAAATATTTCTTACTTCTTACAAGACAATGGAATTCCAGCCTTTTAAAACTTCCTCCTAATGATAGTAAAATTTCTAAAACAACTTTTTGCTGCCTAAATAATTACACTTCCTAATCCCAGGAAACCTTTTCTAACTGTAGCTACAATTCAAATAAATAAGTAAAAATAAATAACAGCAACAAAAAGCTACGGTGGAGAGGAATTTAACTTCATTCATTATGGCTGAGATATCAAAAGTCTCATTCAACCCAATACTGGCCAAAAGATCTAGTCCATCTGCAGTTCAGTCCCTACTATTCATGTGTAGCAATGTCGTAACTTACTCGAGCGATCAAGTCCCCAGGATGCTCTCATTTAGCAAGTAGTCTATTGTATTTATTTTTATGCCTTTTAAAGTTTATTTCACACTTAACGGAAGTCATCTGTGTGTAAAAAGCAAACAGTAGTGTTTTTGTTTAGGTCTAACTTAGTATCTTGCTGTTTTAAAACCAAGTAATTAATTTTACACAATCATCTCATTCTTAAAAATCATTTCACTAGACATAATTAAATTTTTCATATAGGAACTAACTTGAAGGAAATCAGTTTCCTTATCCTTAACATTCTCTGTTCTTGGAACAGTCTCTACCTTGGTAAGAGATTCAGAATCAGACAACATTTAACATGAAACCTGCTCATTAAATCAGAAAGCTCTATAATCCTTTCCCAGGTGAAATTAAAGAGCCACAATTGCAAGGCTTTCCATAGCAAGGAAAAATTACAAACTTGGAGTTTAATTATGGACTTGGAAGAACTGTGGGGCTTTTATAAACTGAGCGTACATGCAGTGCTCATAAAAGACACCAAATGAAACCCGGACCCTGAATTTCACATTTCACTACACAACAGGTAACGCAGCGGCAAAGGTTGGCCCAGCCTCTCGTTCTGACCCTCAAATATAGCTCACTCCTGCCCACCTGGAACTAAAATTAGGAGGTTGTACACACCTATTTGAAACTTGACAGCACAGCACAATATGATTAAAAGTCAGAGAATGGCTTTGAACTCCCCCTCTATCAATTACTAGCCATGTGACCTTAGTCAAGTTACTTAACCCCTCTGAATCTCAGATTCCTTCTCTGGAAAGCAAATATTAGTATCTCCCTTAAGAGGCTGTTAAACAATGATTGAAAGACAATTACCACAGATATAGTGCTCAATAAACGGCAGCTATTTTAACTGTTATCTCATAATGTTTGTTGACCTGTTCATAGCAAACCGTAAGAAAATTACTAAGCACCAATCCGTTGTGAGAGGGGAAAGCCTCAAGTACCACGGTGTAGGGAGGCAGCAACTCTTGATCTTGTCTGGATTTGTGACAGTGTTAAGAAGTTTGATGTACTTTGCTATTGTCAGTCCCGTTAAAATTGACCTGTTACTATCAAAGCCATAGTCCATCTGAAATATCAAACAAAACCGAAAGATAGGAACCACAGAGAAAAAATTCAAAATTGTTAATTTGTAGATTAGATTCAGAGATTAGAAATGATGGTAGATTCGAGTGTCAGGGGAAGTTTTCTTTGGGAGTTGGGGATGGATAGGAGGACTTGACTTCAAACTTGCACAAAAAATAAACTGTGAGGAATCAGAATGGGAGGGTATTCTGAGTCATGACAAACAGCACAGGCATATGTGTTTGGGAGCCCCTAGATGAACCAGGGGAGAAGGTTCACATCAGGTTTGTGATTGGTGATAAGGCTGGAAAAGTAACTAGAAACAAACTTCAAAGTTTCTGTCCCATTTAAATTCTACATGAATGGGTAAATGTGTTGGGGAGAGGGTGGTTATAAAAGTTCTTAAACAGAGGAGTGAGAATAAAGCTAGACCAATGAAAACGTAAACAACTGTAGAAGGCCAATTAGCAGCTATGGCTATGTGTAATACTGGGTGCGACCTACCAGCCCAACGTGATAGCTGTGAGAATAAAAAGATCACACAGAAAAAAAAAATTAAAAAAATGTCAACACTCATTTCTAATTCATTGGTTGTACATTGAGCAAAGTAGAAATAATCAGAATGTAATATGAAATGAAGGTTTCAAGTCTGAGGGAAAAAACAAGCAATGAGAAAGGTAACCCCGTTTTGGGTTAAGACTCATTGATTTCAATTGGTCAAGTACCCAAGTAGAAATTGGGAGAGACGTTAAAGTGGGAGACACAAACTTCCTTAAATCTTCCATTTTCACTAGTATTAAATCAGAGCTCCCAACTGTGTCCAAGTATGCCAGAATTATAACTGTAATCTTGCCCATAGGTTTCTATAACATTCTTTGAAACTAGCCAAATTTGTAGTCAAAACCACTGAGAAAAGATCTTAAAATACATTTTCACTGCAAAAACAGATACTTGCATTCAAGTAAAAGTAAAAGATAACATGAGTAGGCACCTCCTTGTGACAAATAAGATGGAGCGGGAGGACCCTCACAGAAAGTTTTCTCTATACTTTCTTCTCCCTCTGAAGAAAATGCCAGTCCCTAACTGTCTAGATAGATTTTCTGCATCATTTCACATACGTACTTTTCCCAGAAACAGTCACCAAAAAAAACATGCCCCCTGATGCTTATCTTCAAGTTTTACCTGAAGCACATTTTTACAGCCAATTTTCAAATTCCTAAAATCAAATGGAAATACTGATATGATCATAGATGGAAACTCTAATCTGACTAATACAAGTATTTTGTAAGGGTCAGTTTTAGCACATAATCTACACAAATATCTACTGGCCTTACGTCATTCTTAAGTTAACTCAGATTCACATTATCTGCATTTAAAAGTATTATTTCCCTTCTTATAGAGTTAATCAGTCTTTAGCATTAACTTGCTTTTCAGGAAGGATTCTTATTTTGGGCTTAAGAAATTACATGTTGACACGTTAACGTTGGTGGGGTTTTTAAAGATATGTTCATATTTGGCCCACAATTTATTTGCTTATCTCCCATTCTCAAACATTTATCCTAATAAAAGGGTCAAGGTAAACTGTATAACACAACACCAGAAATGACCTTTTGTATCTAGCTAATGGAGAGTAGCTTAGATTAGCTTTGAGTAAAGACAAAGTAAAGACTTTACAATGTAGGCCCAATCTCCTGAGCCAGGCTATTTTGGGTATCCAAGTACTTGTCTGACTGTGTAAGGTGAAGACTCCACATTACCAACATAATTCACTAATAGAAAACCAAGATACATCTTAATATAAAATAATATACCACCAAGGATTCCAAACACAACCCATTTATTTTTTAGAAAAATTATTTAATCTGACTGACTTCACCTGAAGGTTTGTTTCACTTCAGGTCAGAGCCACTGAGACATTGGAGATCTGTGTGACTGTCGTATTACAAAGCAACTGAATCATGATCCCTATTATTTTCCCATGATATACTTCTGATGTGTTTTTCATGTGCTTAATACATTAGAAAACTCCCCATACATTTATAAGGGCACCAAAATCTAGTCAACAGATATCATTCATTTAAACATTTTATAAATCCAGAAAAGATTTTCCAAAGTGCTCATCTGGTTGTCTGAAATGCAAAGGCTTATCTTGAATAACTACATGCCTTTCAAGGGAACATGGGAAACAAGCCTTTGGAAGCATCCTTAGAAACAAGAAGGTAAATACGCCAACTGGAACTAATTGATTAAATTCACTAGTTAACACTGCTTTCAAAATGCATAATATCTGGGAACTGAATATTACTCATCCTTTTTTAGATCTGCTTTTCTTCAGTCTGGCCGACATTGCCCTCAAAATATCAACTAAGAATAGATATGTGGAAATGGGGAAGAAAAACTATATGTACTTTACTGGGGTTATCTACCCTAGGCTTTTTTTTAATTAGAACTCATTTGATATCTTTTGTGAAGCAAAAAAATATGGATGTCAAGGGCCCCTTTAAATGATCTTTTAGGGAAATAAATGGTTGTGGGCAATATTGATGAGGGTTTCCTTACAACAGAGCACCAACTCTGAGCTGTGAAATATGAGAAAGCATTCAACATATAAATAAAACATCTCCTGCCTCCTCCCCAGTATTATGGAGCTCAAATTTATTTTATACTCCAAGTTAATGGAAGGCAGGAAACAAACATATTTCAAGCACACCCTATGAAAAAAAAGTTCTACAGTGAACTATCACCACATGCAAAAAGAGTTCTGTATAACAAAGCTATTTCCATGTCCCCAGGGGGTGACCCAGAAAAAAAGAGTGCTTTGACCTGGTTATAACAAATTCTCTCTCTCTTGGTAACCTATCCTGGTCTTTAACAAATTATCACTCTCAAAGGTTTTCCTTCTATCAAATCTAAATGCTCACTGTTAGAAGTTCAAGTTCATTTCCTTCTTTTGAGGAGCCAATTACTAAAGATGGGTCAAGAAGGAAAAATTAATGTCAGCCTTCAAAAGAAATGACCATATGAAACTAGGTTTATTATGAGATTTTTAAAAAATAGCTCTAGTACGAAAGGCTTAAAAACAGCAAATTATATTTGGATAAGAGACTTCTTATCTAAACAGCAATCCAATCTCAATTTAAAACTGAAGTAAAGTATTCTCACCATTTGGAGCTGCTGGTAATGAAGGAAATACTTCGTACTTAGGTCTGACATTATTAAAAGGTCATGAAAAGCTGTATTTCCATTGTCCTCCTAGAACCTGCTTGAAAAACTTGCAAAGCAAATTGAACATTATATAAATTCCAAGCAGATCTGCCTATTTATCCATATCATGAATCAGGCCCAACTCTCACTGTATTCAGTTTGTCTAAATGTTGTTGTGGCCCCCATCAATGACCTACAAGAGTCCCCGTGACCCTGTAGGCTGCAGTTACCTCCATTAAAACCTTCAAACCAATGACTCAAAGCTCAAAAGAAATCCACGTTTCCAAGGACTTCCCAAAGGCAATGAGAAAGGCTTGAAGCTGTTGGTTATTTGTTCTTACAACATTTTTTAAACTTTCCTTCCTGCAATTCTATTGCTCACTTCTAACCCTGTTTCCTATTTCTCTCCATTTCTCGTCTACCAACACCCTATTCCCTAGCAAGAGAGATTAGTTTTTTATTCCTGATCTCTCCCTGCCTCTTTTCTCTTTTGGTAGTAGGCTTCTAGTCAGTTTTACTGACAGTTCTTAAAGGTACACAGGCTGTGGAGTGGCAAAAATGCAGAGCGACAGGGGAAGTATGTTCCTTACCCCCCTTGACGTAGTTTTGTGAATTATTCTTCTCTTAAGCAAACTGGTACCCACAAAGTAACGACTGGTAAAGAGGGGCAGAAACACTTGGTAACTTCTCACACATGACACATTTGTATATATTAGCTTCAGCACTTTCACAGAAATCCTATCATGTGAACCAAGGTTAAAAAGATAGATCTATGAATAGAATTCATCCACAAATGGAACCGCTTGTACATTCTTTTGCCAGAAGTAAAACATATTTACAAAAGATAAACAACATTGGCAACATACTTATATATGCACCAAACAGATAAGACCCAATATTCAAGCCATATTTGAAAATTAATCCAAATTCATTGCAAAGATACACTCATCAGTTTCTTAATATTTTTTAAAAAGCTCATCAGTCTTAAAAAAGTAGAAGGGCTTTAGAGCTGATTAGTATGATCAAAGTCACTATTAAATTCTCCAGTATATAAACAAATAGTTCATGAAGTCTTTATACCCAAAGATATCACACACTGCCTGTAAGTAATACTTAATTTTATCAGTACAATTCCCTCTGAAAATAAACATGGGTATTCCATTTATATCACTGGCTTTATCCTATAATGCTGTGTTTTAGAAGTAAGCCTGGTTTCTCAAATCAAATTTTCATAACCTCAGTAGTAGGAGCCTTAAAATCATTTTGTTAGGTTTGATGATGTGCCAGTGTAGGGCATGGGAGGGGATTCAATCATCAACTACAGAGACAGTGAGCTTTTATCAACACATTCGAGTCAATGCTGAACCTGGTGCGCTACTGCAGAGCAATTGAGTGTTTTCCCCACAGGCTGTAACTGATTATTGACTCCCCCCCATTAGCATGCAGGGTGCATACTGAAGGTTCAAATAGAAGACTGAGGGACTCCTATCCCAAGGCCAGTGCTGAAAGACAGCCTATCACTTTGTGTAACTGCAGTCTATGTGTGACAAACCTGACCTACATTTTTCCCTTTCTTTCTCACAAGAGCTTGTCACTGTTTTAAGAAGCTATTTTCTAAAACACATAAAAGAAATGACTTTTAAAACTGCTTAGGAAAGGTGCATTCCTAAAATACCATTTATAGCAATCTTATAAAGAATAGTTTATTCAGGAGACAATCATGAAACCTAGCCTAAAACAAGCTGAAAGACAGCAGAGTGCTTTATGATGTTATCCCCTATTGTACCCTCCTTTTGATGGTCATTTATATAGTACACATTGTTAAAAATGACACAATTAAAATTTGAATCAGTACATAATTAAATTTAACAATAAGAAGTTATCCAACGTATTAATTAGAAATGTGTAGTTAAACATTTTTCATTAGTTAGAAAAAGTAGCTTTCATGGCTTCCTAAGAAGCCACATCCTAGTAGTTTTGTTAACTTCTCAATGGATACACAATAATCACTGCTAAGAGAAAGACCTAGTTAAAAACAGTGATGGAGGGGGAGAGTAAAGAAGGCAATAATAACTTGGTATGAAGGCTGGAAAATGCTCCCCAGGAAAGGTTGCAGACTGCGCTTCAAAGAGCTGCCAGTATACTGTGGCTCCTCACCCTAAGTACCCACCATGCCGCTGCAGGTCATACTCTTTTTTTGTCTCTTCATTCCCTAGAATTTTCCATGCCTGATCAATTTCGATGAACTTCTGTATACATTCCTCCACTGTTCCTGCTGGCACATCTGCACTTTGTTTATCTGGATGATACTGCCAATCAAAAATAAACGGGGTGGTAAATAGAGAGGGTTGATGGGGTAGGTTAAAAACAAAAACAAAACAAAACAAAAAAACCCAAAACTTGTAAATCTAAGTTTTAGTTAAGAAAGAAGGTGATGAGAAGATGAAAACTACGGTGCCAAGGCAATGAGACAACAGTGTTGGGCACAGGAGACAAGTGCCAGGTTAATTAGACCACTGGAGTAGCTATAAATCCACCAGTGACATGATCTGTCACAACATGCAAAGACAGCATTTTCTGGATAATTTGCTGATGGAATCACTGGTCTCATGGACAATTTACCTAGAGAGGATGACTAACACAAACAGAAATAGGTACGTGCAGACGAGCAGGACATGACAAAGAAAGGGCACAAACTAGGCAGAGTATGAAGCTTTCCTTATATAAGGTGCTTGGCTGTAAAAACCATTACAAATGAACTACTAGCTTTTTCTTATGAAAGCAGATTATACAATCATACTTGAAAATAAATACCTTTCATCTTCCAGTTCAGTCCTGAAGATTTTAAAGTTACAAATCCCCAAACATAAATTTTTGTTGAAAAATAGTTATTCTAGGGCAGATGGGTAAGAAACAACTGTTTTTGTTTTAAAGATTTCAGAGAGAGAGAGCATGTGTGCGCACACACACACACACGCACACAAACACACACACAAGCATGCGCAAGAAGGGGGAGGGCCAGAGGGAGAGAGAGAGAACCTCAAGCAGACTCCCGGCCCAGCACAGAACCCCACATGAGACTCGATCTCATGACCCTGAGATCATGACCTGAGCCAAAACCAAGAGTCAGACGCTCAACCAAATGAGCCACCCAGGTGCCCTGGTGAACAACAACTTTAAAGAACTCAACAAAACATTTGGATATAAATTAATTCATTAGTAAATCTTTCTCATTTGTGTTTTCCAAATCTAAGAAATTTTTAAAAATGTTTTCAATATGCAGTAGTTTGTTTAAAGTATTTGGTCAAAACAAGAACATTTTCTACCAATTCATCGATTCTCAAATGCTAATGTAAATGTGGCTTACTAGATATCCCACTTATATTATCTCCTTTTTCCCCTATATTCTCCGTGGTTCTTCCTTCTCTTTTTATTTATTGGTTCTGAAAGAATCAATGTCATTTGCATTTCAGCAGTCTTTCAAAAAATAAGCGAGAAAAGGTTATCTAAATGTAGAGACATTTCACTTAAATAATGTAGGGATCATAGTAGCAGATATTCAAATGTGTCATTTTTTCACTCTCAAGTAAACAAGGAACCACTTGATAGTATTCAACGAGAATTTGCCATCAGTAATTACTCTGAATGCTTTATCAAATATGTTATAGAATATACCTAATTTTAAAAGTTACCTTAGGAATTTCCTTTGAACTAGTAGACTAGTTTTCCTCCTTTAGTTCTCCTCCTTTTTCTTCAAAGTTTTTATAATAAAACAGGCACAAAAAAAAAAAACCCACCATTTTTACATTTCATGACATTAATATGGTTCACTCACATACTCATCAATTAATAATGGCATAACCACTTAAATTCTTTCATTGACTATTTTACAGACATTGAAATAACACAAAAAATTGAAAAGTGCAACGTCATGTATTATCCAAGTTGCTAAGGCCAAAGTCACTCAGTGAATTGTGGCAAGTAACACAAAGTAAAGTGACTTCAATCCTCAATCCAGAATTCAGAAAATATGTAAATTTTTAATCATAATGTAGACTACTGGTTTTGACAGTGAATTTGTTTTCATGCTGAACTTTTTCACACTGCTGATGATTCTCGCTAGCAGAGCAAAAGCTATTGTGTTATCTGGTTGCACAGAAGAACATCATGCATGCTGAGAGAAAGATTATAGGGCAAACAAAGAATTAGGCTTCCATTTTCCCTCTAGCAAACTATTTCTCTTCCTATGCCAAATTTAACAGTTATCAACATTTAAATATTTAAGCTAATTAATATAATGACTGAAGAAAAGAAAAGAAAACTAAGGCTTTACTATTTCATCTTTTTATGGTCATGATTTATCAAATGATGCTCATAAAAATCATTCCCATACTGAGGTCTAGGCAGTCCCTACATTTGGGCTAATATTTAAGTAACATCCCCACACCAAAAAAGAGTTTGCTACATTAAAGTTCTCTAGCTTACCCATTCTTCTAACACTATGTGAAGAAGATTTCTGTAACAAGCCTTACTAAGAAAGCCTTACAAAATCAAGAATTAGTTTGTAGCCACCCAAAACTAAAAGCTTTCACTAAATTTTACTGAGTCATAGATCAGTTCTACGATAGTTCGAGCATAATTCCATTTCTTACTAACTTTTTATTTTCCTGACAGCTATTTTAAATAAGCAACTCACTATCTGAAGCTTTTAGGTCTAATCTGTTGTGCTATTATTAGAATGCAATACATTTTATTCTATGATACAGAGTCCAATTAAGAAATGGCAATTATTAGCAAGAAAATAAATATGTCATTTAGGGTGCTAAAAGCCTCAGTCCAATCTGTTTTGACAGCAAGTTGAAGAACAAAATGAAGGTCTAAAAGAGAATAACACATTCTGTGGTTGGCTGAAAATGGCACCTAAAGATATCAGGTCCTAATCTCTGGTACCTGTAAAATGTTACCTTATTAGGAAAAAGGATCTTGGAAGATACAACTTGAAGATCTTTAAATGGAGAGTACTCTGAATTACAAAAGTGGGCCCTAAATTCAATCAAAGTATTCTTATAAGAAAGAGGCAGAGGGAGATTTGACACACAGAGGAGAAGATGGTATGAAGACCATTCAGAGAGACAGAGAGGGATTTGAAATAATGGTATCAAAGATTGGGAGTGATGAGTCCATAAGCCAGGGAATACTGGCAGCCACCAGCAGCTAGAAGAGACAAGGAATGTACTCCTACCCCTAGAGCCTTGACTTTGGTTCAGTTATGCTGATTTTGAATTTCTAGACTCCAGAATTGTGGAAGAATACAGTTCTGTTGTTTTAAGCCACCACGTCTGCAGTAATTTATTTTGGCAGCTACAAAAATCATACACTGTGTAAATATGTCTATGGTTTATATGGAAATACAAAGGATCTAGAACAGGCAAAAGAATCTTGAAACAGAACAAAGCTGAAGCTACGGTAATCAAGACGGTAGTACTGGCATAAATATATCTAAATATATCAGTAGAACAGAATAAAGAGTCTAGAAGTAATAGACCATATATATATAGAGAGAGAGAGAGATATACAGATACAGACATGGATATGTATAGTCAATGATTTTCAGCAAAGGTGTCAATGCAATTCAATAAACTGAACTGAAACAACTAGATGCCATGTGGAAAAATTAACCTCGATCCCTATCTCATTTCATACACAAGAATTAACACAAGATGAATGAGTCATAGACATAAATGTAAAACACAGAACCTAAAGCTTCTAGAAGGAAATACAAGAGATTATCTTTGCCCCTTGGGGTAGGCAAAGACTGCTTTTGACAGAAAACAAAAGGCCCAAACAATAATGACACAAAATGGATAAACTGAACATCAGTTTTAAAACTTTCTGCTCAGCAAAGACACCATTAAGAAAATAGACAAGCCACAGACTGGTTAAAAAACAACAACAACAACAAAAAACCTGACTAAATATGTATCTAACAAAGCACTTACATCTTGAACATACAACAATTGGGGAGCCCAGGTGGCTCAGTCGGTTAAGTGTCTGCCTTCGCTCAGGTCATGATCCCAGGTTCCTGGGATGGAGCCCCTGCATCAGGATTCCTGCTCAGTGGGAAGCCTGCCTCTCCCTCTGCCCCTGCCCCTGCTCGAGCTTTCTCTCTCTCAAAATAAATAAAATCCTTAAAAAAGAAATAGAACATACAACAACAACAAAATCCTATAAATCGATGGTAAAAAGACATACTAATTAAAAAGCAGGGGGAAAAACACTTTTCAAAGAAGATAGATGAACAGACTATGTGCACATGAACTTGCATGCAAACTTTTTCATTAGTTAACAGGAAAATGTACGTTAAAATTATGACATATCACTAACTACCTAATAGAATGGCTAAAATAAAAAAGACATAACACTAAACGTTGGTGAAGATACGGAATAACTGGAACTCAAATATGGTTCTGGGAGGAAACTATTTGACAATTACTTATAAAGACACACCTATAACCTATTCTGTGATCAAATAATTTTGGATATTTACTTTTGGATATTAAGAGAAATGAAACAAACATATGCTCACTAAAAGACTTACAAAACAATGTACTCACAGCCTTATTTGCAATAGTCAAAAACTGGAACCATAAAGTCTATCAACAGGAGAATGGATAAACGGTAGTATGTCCATACATAAGGAATTCTATTCAACAATAAAAAAGAAAAATCTATGATATAGTCAGTGACCTAGATGAATATCTAAAACGTTACACTGGACAAGAACAAAAGGGTACATACTATTTGATTGCATTGATATGAAATTTAAATGCAGGCAAATCTATAGTGATAGAAATTAAAAGTTGGTTTCCAGGTGAGAATAGGGGGTGGAAATTAACTGCAAAGGGGCACAGGAAATTTTCCGGAGGAACAGAAAAGTTCTATATTTTGTTTATGATGGTGGTTATATGGTATCAAATCTCACCAAACTGAACATGTAAGAGCTGTGCATTTTTCACTGTATGTTGACTGCATCTCAATAGATAAACATCTTTAGACATGTGTAAAATTATTGAGATTTAGAAAACCTTTCCAAGACATAAAGAAAAAAAATGAGAAATTTCTTCCAGTATTAAGAGAAAAATACAATTAAACCATAGAAAATTAATGCAAAGACTAATACAAATTAGTGAAAGTTTAAATTAGACATAAAAATATAGTTTTATTACTTCCAAGTACATACGCCAACCTCCAAAAACTTTGAAACATTTTAAAAAGTTAAGTATTGCTGAGGACTACAGTACATTCAAAATTAAAATATCATAAATATGTCACAATACTAAAAATACTGAGAGTGAGTGTCTCTCTGTGATACTTTATTACAATAGTACAGAGGTGTCTGTCTTCAAAGTTTTAGCAAACTGCTATTTTACTATTCTCAAATGATTTGATATTCACAACTTTATGATCTGTTTAACCTCCTCACTTTGGGGGGAAATTTATCAATTACACAGACCTATGTTCTTTAAGTCCCCACGTCACTAACTAAGGATGAGAAAAATGAACACAAACAAAAGATTAGAAACTGTCTTGATCTGAAAATATAAGATCACTCATGCAACTACAAGATATACAGAAAATTTTATAATATTATATCAGGATTAATATATGTTATCTATATCCTAACTATCTAATTAATAACTGAGGCTTTCATTATGGACTCTTAATTCTGAGATTAATAGCTGAGATTCTATGGCAAAGGGTTGTCCAATATGGAACATTTTTTGATTTTAGATTTTCTCCATATAATAATTCCGAGTGCTAGTTTCTACATTATTAATTACAGAGTGACTATCACAATGTGTCAGCCCAGAGAAACTCAAATGTGGTAATCAGATTTGCATCATCAGCATTATCTGAGAGCTCATTAGAAGATGGCTCCATCCCAAACCTGGGGCAGGGGGTGGAGAGGAGCACGTGGGATCCAGAATCTGTGTTTCAACAAACTCTCCAGGCAATTATCATGCATGCTAAAGTATAAGAAGCACACTGTTAGCCTCTACTGCTTAAAACACAGAATTAGGTGCAAGTCAGAAAATTAGTGCTTTGTAAACATTTCTCCTTGACAGATGCATCCTTCCAAGTAGGTATCCACACACAAAAAAGAAAAAAAATGCTCAAAGAGCGACACCCTCAATTGTTAACCTAGACCACTACAATGAAAATTACATAAAGTGTTCTAAGTCATAATTTTTTTTATATTTGATACCTTTTGTTCACTAATCATAAATGCCAGCCCGTTTGTTTCATTGTTTGCACAAATGCCAACATCGATGATGAAGAAGCTAATGAAATCTGAACAATATGCCAGTGGTATTTTAACCCGTTGATTTATTTTTAGAGGAGGATACACTTTATATCAGGCTTCAGCTACTGAACACTGCAATAATGTCCACTGATAGGCTTAACACAGAGACAAATGTTTTTCTACTAGAAAGGACAAAAGTTAAAAGTATATATAAGTTGTGAGAAGAACATATTGCAATACACTGCAAAAATTCTAGCAACTTCCAAAAGGTTTTATAGACACCCCTTTAATGCCTTTCTTACATTCCTTTTTAAAAGGACATACTGCGGAGCACCTGGGTGGCTCAGTCGGTTAAGCGTCTGCCTTCGGCTCAGGTCATGATCCCAGAATTCTGGGATCAAGCCCCATATTGGGCTCTCCGCACAGCGGAGAGCCTGCTTCTCCCTCTCCTTCTGCTGCTCCCCCTGCTTATTCTCCCCACCTCCTCTCTCTCTCAAATAAATAAATAAATATTAAAAAAAATAAAAGGACATACTGCTTTATTTTACTAATAGCTTGCTACTTAAATCTAAAATTAAATAAAAAGTTAGGGAATCATACATTAACCCTTTACTACATACGTGTGATGTGTGATTATGCTGTTTTGATCTATAAAATACTGACTGTAAACAGGAAGTAACAATCAACTATGAGGACTCTCAGCAAATTTAATTAAACAAAAGTCCCAAATTGTTATACTGATATTATTTGATCTATCAGTGTGGACCCTGAGGACACAGCACTTTGGTTTTCGTCTGTGTAAAAGAGGAGTTTGACACCATTAATAGGATGCTAGCTCTCTATTTCTAGCTTCAAATTTTCTTGAATTCCAGAACCAACTTTCAAAACACCTTCTAAAAGCTACCTTATCAGTACTAGCGGTTCAACATATCCAAAATCCAATTTATCATCTGGACTCTAAAATTAGTTTCACCTCCTGCTGAATTCCTTGTTCTGTTAAAATCACCACTATGCTCAATAAAAGCTGAATGAATGAATGAATGAATGAGAATAATAAATACATTTCCTATTAATCCAGGCTACAATTATCAGGGTAACCTTCCTTTCCCTCATCCTATGAATCACCAAATTCAGTAGATTCTGCCTATACAATGTCCTTTTCATTCCTAATGCCAAACCTAGTTAAAATGAAAAGGAGCTTTTTCCGGTTCTCTAGCATTCACCTTCTAATAGCTCTCCAGTCCACCCACCTGCTCCCAAGTTCATGTGCCTTGCCTTAAAACCCTGACCACGTCATTTCCCTGCTCAAAAATTTTAATAGGTAACCTACCGTACAGTGAATTAGTCATAGTCCTTACTCTTATAGGTAAAGTCCTCCAAAAAAAGAACCCCAACCTACCATGCCAGCTCTATTACAAGTATTACAGATACAGCATTTATGTCTAGTCATTCTAGACTAGTCCTTCAGAGATCATCCCTTAAACACGCATAACTTTGTTTGTCTTATTTATGCTGTTGTCTCCACTGAAACATCCTCCATCAGTTAAAATGCATCTCTTCCATGAAGCCATGTTTAACATTCCTACCCAGAGGGGATGATACATATGTATCTGTGTATGTGGGTCCTTTCGAACTCTTTCGGTAATCCTAACTTTAAAGGAATTGATAGTTACTTGTGCACTCAACCCTCCTCTAAAACACTTAATACTACTGTATCTTAACTTTATCTGTATCTCTGCAGAGATGAGCACAATGCCCCTCTGCACAAATATCTTCCATAAATACTTGTTTAAGGTGTACATGTAACTTTCCCCAGAAGTACAAAGTCTAAAAATTCCTGATTTTAGTCAGCACTGGATGGAAGGAGGAACAAATTTTAGGTTTAATCACTTTTGTATCTTTGCTCTCACACTCTTTCCTAGTAAACAAGTATTAACTATATGTCATTCTATTCAGATGACACATGGACAGATATGATTCGGGGATATGCTTCAGCCCAATGGTCTTCTTCAAATATTTTCCAAACTGAAGAATGAGATACAGACTACACAGATACTTACTAAGAGGAATGAATTCAAGAGTATACTTGATAAAAGGAATGGATGTGTAACTGTGGGATGTGTGAATATGGAAAAGGTTGAATCTTAAAAAAAAAAGGTCCTTAATGTCCTTTTCTCTATCCCTGCTCAGTTTTCCCAAAAGGAAAGTGTTCGTGTTTCCTATACGAATTCTGTACTACCAAAAAAGAGTATCATAACACCAGGAGACCTTATCAGTATCTCTGCAAAAAGAGAGCTGGATGGCATTGCATTTTTTTGCATTTTTTACCAATGATTCTGTGGACAGAATCCCATTCAAGTAACGTCTTGCCAAGCCCCAATAGGCCCAATGTCGTATTTCCATGACATCACAGTGGATATACATTCCAAACAGACTATAATGCAGAATACTACTGAGGAACTTCAAACCATGGCACACATATAAACACTGAATAAAAGCTTATTGTGGGTCATTTTGATTTGAAGTCTTCTTGCTTCCACGAGTCCAGTCCTCACTACATTTTGAGGCACTCATCACCTCTAAAGAGAGCAAAAACTCACTTTTTTAGACACTGGCTGTGAAAGAAAATTGAAAAGGTCAAGTTAAGGGAATTATGTAAGAGGACATTTGTACATCTGACCACGATAATATCTGACAGCAAGAATACAACTGTCCAACGTTTTTACTGGTGAAGAACTTCTGATTTACCAAAGTATTAAATACAAGCTCTTAATGACAATTAAGTAGTTTCTTAATCTTTGATAATTTTATGAAAACCAAGGATGTTCTCCCCGAAAGTGTTTATCACATCCCTAATCTTTCCTCCTTCCAAAACAAGACAAAGTTCAGTCACTAAAAGTTAATTCTAAATAACTGCACTTCTTTGCTCTTACTCTCTGAACACTATGATAGTCACAGGAGACCCTCCCCAACACTTCCTAAACCTCTCCTAACCACTGCCTTTTCTCTCTTTTTCTTTTTTAAACTTTGATTTCTTAAGTAATTTCTATCCCCAACGTGGGGCTCATGACCCCAAGATCAAGAGTCACATGCTCCACCAACTGAGCCAGTGAGACGCCCCCATCTGATTTTCTCACAAAACAGCTTCTCAAGCTCTTCTCTCCTCCAATCTCCCCACAAAACTCCTCTAATGTATGTCAACACTCCCCAGCTGAAATGCACTGGGTGAGTCCTGATCAGCTGCTGCAGAGGCCAGGGCCATTTCTGAGAACTCCCCTTTCCTTGTGCATCGGAGAGAGACAGGAGGCCAGAACTTCTGCCTGCCAGCTCCATTCTGCTGTGGTGGTAGTACCGCCACCACCTGCCAGAAGACAAGAATCAAGCGTGGAAGGAGAGAGGCCAGAGGCCAGAGCACTCCCCACCACTAGGCCCCTGAGGTTTACAGAAGGAAAGGATGCAGGCAACGGGGTCTCTTAACCAACTTGTAACAAACCAGGGCTGAGGGATAGCAGGTTCCCTCCACCATTTTACAACACAACAAACTTCCACAATAGCCCTCCATACAAGGATTTATCTGGGAAGGAAGGGGATGGAGAAAAAAGGAAAGGGTATAGAATCGCCTTGTCTAATATTCTTCAGGTGCAGGAAAGTCTTCCTACCCTACTTCTCCTTGATCCTGCTTGCTACAATTGGCAATGGTTATTATCCTTCCAAATATACAATGGGGGAGCGGAGAATGTCCTTGGATCATCAATCAGAAGAGATGGCACAATTATTCATATCAAAACCTAATCTTTCACTACTTTGGAAAACCAGAAATTCCTAAGTTGATATATTTTTTTAAAAGGACAAGGAAGGGCAGCTCCTTTTCCTAAATAGATCTTCCCCAGGTCATTGCTATCTCTACCTCCCCAAAAATATGTCCTTCTACACCTGTTTTCTTTTTTAAAGTTTATTCATCTTTTTAGTAATCTCTACACCCCACGTGGGGCTTAACTCACAACCCTGAGATCAAGAGTCGCATGCGCTTACAACTGAGCCAGCCAGGTGCCCCTCTACACCTATTTTTTAAACACTGAATTACCAATGTTTGTTGATAGCTTGTAATTAGCAGAACTTGAAAATAAAACTCTGTTTTATATTTGAAGAAACTGGAAGACAAAATATCAAGTAATGTTATTTGAGTGAATAGTAAGTTAAAGCAGTGTTTTTAGGGTTAGATAACAAGAATTTGTGTGACTAGAGTCACAACTGATCCTACAGAGTAGGGCCCATATTATTATAGTCTTTTTAAGTGAAATTATTAAGACAGTTAATACTGCCATTCTCCTTTTCAAAAATTGTTAGTTTTGCTGATATAAACTTGTACTTTTTATTTTCTCCCAGTTCATCAAAACTTACAGGTCTGACTCTGACCTTTATTTAATTTAACAAGTACCAGCTTTATTGAAATACAGTTCACACACCATAGGATTCACCTTTTTAAAGTATGCAATTCAGTGGTTTTGAATATTCACGGAGTTGTACAACCATTACCACTATCTAATTTCAGAACATTTTCATCACCTACAAAGAAACCCTGCATCCGTTCAGAGTCCTTCTCTACTCCCCTTTCCTTCCAAGTCTCTGGCAACTACTAATCTACTTTCTGTTTCTGTGCATCTGCCCATTTTGGACAAAGATGATATATATGTACACATACGCACACACACACATATATACATACAGTAATTAATTAAAAAGCACACTTGTTGGGTTTTTTTTTTTTTTTTTTTAGATAGGAGGAGGGGCAGAGGAAAGGGAGAGAGAGAATCTTAAGCAGGTTCCACACCTAGCGTGGAGCCCAAAGCAGGGCTGGATCTCATGACCCTGAGATCATGACCTGAGCTGAAACCGAGAGTGGGACACTTAACTGAGCCACCTAGGTGCTCCACACTTGTGGTTTTAAGTATCTATAAAAATTACCTTCCTTAGTTCTTCTGTGAATGTTGGTGAATAACTAATATACAGACAAAAACAGTATGCTCTTCTAGATCTCTAAATTTGGCTCCATAACATAAAAACTGATCTTAATAAGGAATTCTTGTGAACAGTCCTATGAATTTATTTGTAATAGAATCCTACTGTAACGCAGTCCCATGGTCCCCAGAGAGAAGCTGAGAGTAAGGCTTCAGTGTGACTACCTGGCAGTCATACTGACAGAACAGTAGAAAGAAGTAGAATCTCTTTCGTCTACCAGAATGGCTAATGATTGCTTCTACTCTCTGAAAGAGTCATTTCAACCACCATATTTTTAGAGACGTTTTAGTCTTCTGAACATAGTTATCTTTAAAACTTCTTCGACATGTCACTATAATATTCTAAATGTCAATATAATATAATCACTGGCAGCTCTAAGAAGAGCTAAAAGAGATGAAAAGGAACAAGGAGGAGGAGGTGAGTAGGAAGACAGCAGAAGGCAGAGGAAGGGGAGACTGTAGAAGAAGGGGAAGGGAAACAGAAGAGGAGCAAGAAGAAGAAGAAATGGAAGGCTAAGGAAAAAGCAAGGCAAGAGACTGAAAAACACTGAAGGAAAACAAAGCCATGCAATACTTACAGTAGGTGTTGACATTTTCAAATAAAGAATTAAGAGGTAGATCGTAGGAATGGGATTCACAGAAATGAAGAAATGAAATAGGTAAAATATGAGGCTGAGTAACACAATCATGGTAATCCATGCAAAACCCTTTCAAAGCCAAGACTGACCTCTCCACTATATTTTGAACTAGGAGATTTACTAACTCTAAAATATAATCTTGCACCAACTCCTTTTGCTAGTCACATGCCTATTTTTCTTTGTTGACTATATCCAAGTGTGATACAACCTGTTTCTCTGCATGTAAGACACACAAAAAATTTAAATTTTGTGCAATGGGTTACATAATATTCAATTTAAATAAAAAGCTAGACACCACTACCTCCAAAATCTTATCAGACAAGTTTTCAATGACACAGTCAACATGAGCTAGCTACACAGAGAATTCCAAGATAAATGCTCTGCCTCCAGTATCCCCCAGTGGCTAACTTCACATGCCCTCTGGGTTCAGGGAAGACATGGTTTTTGTATAATTAAGAATGTAAGAAACTGAGGTCAAACTAAATAAGAGTGGTGACATATAGCTACAGATCCTACAGAGCTCCTCTCCTGTAGAAACTCTTGGCTCTGCTCTGTGGCCATCAAGGTCATCAGGTACTAATTAGGTAGTGTGTTCTGTCAACACTTTCATGCTCTTCTTTTATTAATTGATCATTCTGCCACATTAATGATACTAGTACATTGGCTTTGAATTCCCTCAGGTACTCTACCCTCGAGATAGAAAATAAGAAGACATGAGAAAGAGAATGTCACAGATTTTTATTTTACATAGCTCATATTTGAATCAACACTGAAATGATTTCCTCTACAAGTTATTTCTTTTATTTGTAGAAATGCTCCCATGGACCTAAAATATACAGATTTTCCTTAAGTAAAATATAAATTCTATTGATTTAACTTTATAAGCTATTAGGAAACTACAATGGGAATGAAATATATATTAAAAGCATTGACATTTTCCTACATAAGTGTTCTAAATTTAATGATGTGATGAAATGCAAAACCCTGGAAAGGTGGTGGCAATTCTCAATTCTAACTACCTAGTGATGAGGGAAATTCACCAAAAATGAAACACAATAAACAGGAGAACTGACTTTAGTATTGACAGAAACTCATGAGTTAAAAAAAAAAAGGCATTTAAATAACTGTAGTTAAATTCAATGAACTTAATATACTCTTTCTGAGATAGAGGCCTAACTAATCTTCTGAGGATGCCGAAAAACACATATCCTCTGAGGTAATTTTTGGTTTTCCTTGTTACAAACCACTGTTATTATGAAACAGCCTTTAAACAGTTGGGGAGGAAGTGTTGTTAAGATGGTGCAGTAGTAATTCCATAATGAATCTGAATACAGTTTAGGTAGGCGAGAGATACACAATGACTGACATGGCTGGATTTGTTGTTCATTTTTGTAGAACCCCCTACTAGCTGAAAACAAGATCACGTTACAAAAAGTTAGGTGTAAAAGTACTACCACTGTGTCCTTTACACTGTGACACTACATTAAGATTACGAATGCTAAAAAAAAAAAATTACAAAGGTAAAGTTAAGTACAACACACTACTGCCACCTAATGCTTAGTAAAATATTGCCTAAAGAAGCGGTCAACAACTCTGCCACTGTTTCATGCAAGTTAACAGCTCAAACGTGGTCTTTAAAATATGTTTTAACATTTTTAAGATTTTCTGATTCAGATAGAGAAAATATAATCCACGTGCAAGACTGGTAGCCCAAGAATCTGTTTATCCATTCCAAAAATACTTACTAACCACCTTACAAGTCAGATATTGTGCTACCCAATGAAGATCCAATGATGAATAAAATAGGATCTCTGGCCTTGAGAGACTCAAAGTCCAGTGGGGTAAAGCAGATATGTAAACCATTCATTATAATACAAAGGAAAGGATGAGGTGTTAAAATAAGATGACAGAATGGAAGGGTGTTAAACTTAGAATAAATTAGGTAAGGTTTCTTAATAAAAGTGACATTTCGCTGGGTTTTGTAGGATGAATAGGAGTTGGCCTGGAGGGAAGAACGGTGGAAGGGAAGGAAGGGAAAGGCATTCCAGGCAGGGAGAAACAGCAAATAGAAGACAGGAAAGTACTAAGATGGACATTAGAGGTATGAGTAGAATACTAAGTTATACTGGAAAGGAGTAAAAGAATGTTTGGGTAAGAAAAGTAAGGAGAGATGAAGCTGAGAAGTGAAACTGGGTTCAGATCATAAAGGAACTTTTTAGTACACTAACATGGACTTTTCCCTACTTAAAACTCCACATTACTTGCATGATAGAGACATAATAATATTTTTGTTTCAAAGACAAAAACAACTTACCCTGATGGTAGGATGGAATGGGTAGGGAGGACAGGCAGGAGGACTGACAACAAGGAAACTACTGCAGTACTGCAGCACTCGCTCCAGAGGAATGATGCTAAAGATGCTGAGAATAGAAGGCAGGAGTCAAGGGGAAAGGTGGGAAGCTGGGGAATTTGGAAGTCACCTGTGAAGCAGATAAAGCTAAAGGGATGTACAAAGAGCAGTCCCTCTCAACTTTTTCGAGTGAGGAACTCTTCCAAGAATGTGATAAAAAGCTAGGGTAAGGGAGATACACAATTGCATACAACTGAGGAATAAATAGATCCCCAAAAGCACCAGACCTCAGATTAAGAGTCCCTAGTTTAGGGGGCACCTGGCTGGCTCAGTCTTAAGAGCGTGCGATCCTTGATCTCAGGGTTGTGAGTTCGAGCCTCATGCTGGGTGTAAAGATTACTTAACTAACTAAACTTGAAAAAAAAAAAAAGAGTCTCTAATTTGGTAATAAGTGAAGAAAGTCAAAGATAAAACTCTGAAAGACAGTAACATTTACATCAGATAAAGGAAAAGATGCTGGAAAAGAAAATACAGCAGTGAGCAACAAGATTATCAGGAAAGAGACTTCAGACATCCAGACAGGATGGAGTTTCAAGGCAGACAGAAGACACGTGAGAGTAGCAAATGTCATGGTAAATCCACCACGTGGAATGTGGCAAATAGGACATTGGCCTTTTTAAAGTGGATGCCATTTAGAAGAATGCCAGTGGTGAAAGATAGTGGGTTGAGAAGGAAATGGATGACAGTCAAGTAATGTTTGGCAAAGAAGAAGAGAGGAGTGACAAACAGAGTAACCAGGGCCAAGGGAGAATTTCTTTGAAAGACATTCTATGGGATTAGTGGGAAAATCTAATAGAAAGGGAGACTTCAAAATAGAGAGGAAGAGAAAACTGGAGCAGCACTGATCATAAAACATGAAAAACTGAGTTCTTATTCTAGCTTTGTTTGTGATCTTAGAAAAGTTATTCAACTGTACAAAACTTCCTCACCTGAAAAATGGAAAGAATGCTTGCTAAACGATAAGCTACTCATAAAAGTGAAGACCTCTGTCCATATTACCACTATTTGTAGCACCTGGCACATACAAGAGACTACATAATTGGTTTCTGAAAAAATCATCTGTCCATGTATCTCACACTGCTCTGTAAAAATAAATGACAATGTGAGCGAATATAATTTTGAATACAATTTAAAATTTTTTTAAATGGGGGTGATGGAAGAGGAGGAAGCAAGCCCTGTAATATAAATATATACAAATGCAGTTGATCCTCATTATTCACAGATTCCATATCTGTAAATTTGCATAGTTGAACGTAACAATTATTTTATAACCCCCAAATCAACACTTGCAATGCTTTTGCAGTAATTCACGGACGTGCCAGAGTGGCAAAAAACTTGAGTCTCTTGAGATGTATGTTCCCAGCTGAACTCAAACAAGGACTCCATGTTTCAATTCTCATAATGTATACAAATAAGTGTCCCTTTTTACAATCTAGTCAGTGCCACATTTTTTTTGCATTTTTGTGCTTTTTGTTGTTAATTTTACTGTTTAAAATGGTCCCCAAGAATAGCTTCAGTGCTGTCTAGTGTTCCCAAGCACAAGAAGCCTGTGATGTGCATTCCAGAGGAAAATTCATGTTTTAGATAAGCTTCTTCCTTTAGGCAGGTGTTATAGCACTTTCGGCCCTGAGTTCCAAGTCAATGAATCAACCATATATATTAAAATGTCTTTAAACAGAAATACACACAAAACAAGATCATGTACTGATCACGTGATGAAAAATGTTGTAACCAGAGGCTCGTAGGAACCTAACCCTATATTTCCCCTAGAAGCAATGGTTCAGTGTTTGCTGATTCCGTGTTTGTGGCAACTTTATAGAATGTAACTATATAGAGTATAAGTATAGTAAATAAGAACTGACTGCACAATAATATAAAAATATACATTACAATTAATTTATGCCCCACCCCACCCCCTTTAGAGAGCTCTGTCCTGTCTCTCCTGCCACACCCCAGGAAGATGGCGTTCATCGCACAGTTAGGGATTTCTAGATAGTCACCAGAGTTTGAAGGAGTTCCAGATGCAGACCAGTCACTAGAAGAGCAGTTTCTAAAATCTGCTTAATGTATCTGAGAAGATCATGGCTCAAACAAAACAGGATTTATTAACCAAGTTTTTTGGCCTTTTTCATTATGCACCAATAAACTGTTCCAGTTGAGTACTTCACCACTTGAAGCTCATTTTAACACTGACTTTTATAAAAGCCCAATACTAAAACTGTAGAATAATTTGTTATATTATTTTAAAGTATACAAGAGTCACTGTGATTATTATGAAGCAGTCATGTCAAAACTGAAAGACATGTTAAAATGGGTAACTGAGGCTTTTTAAAAGGCCTTAAGTCCTACAATTTTATTTTATTTTTAAAGACTGTATTTATTTATTTGACAGAGAGAGACACAGCGAGAGAGGGAACACAAGCAGGTGGAGTGGGAGAGGGAGAAGCAGGCTTCACGCTGAGCAGGGAGCGTGATGCAGGGCTCGATTCTGGGACCCTGGGATCATGACCTGAGCCGAAGGCAGATGCTTAAGTCCTACAATTTTAATGACTATTAATTTCTCCTTCCCAAGAAAAATATTCTTTACTTAGTAAACTGAAAACCATAAACTTATATTCCCCATTTTGTTTTTCAGATAACTGTCCTTTAACTATCTAACTCATTTATTCTTCCTGGTCTCAATATTCTCTTCTGCATCACTGTTTAGAGTTCTCAAAAATGCAGGTCTTCAAACTATTGAAAACCTAAAACAAAAAAGGTTCTACATTCTTGGCTGAACTATTAAAAATGAAATGTAACAGCTGGATAGCCTTGGAGGACAGGTGTAGACAAAACATTGGCTCAAAGATCACCACACATTAAATCACTTCACATGCTGTGGCTCTATTCTGCCATCAGTTCACATGGGTCAAGGACTATCGAACATCATCACTGAACCTGTAAAGAGTAACAGAAAAGGGAGGACAGTACTGCAACCCACACAGAGAGGCCCAAATAACAGGAGCCAACCGCCTTCTTAACCTTTTATTCTATTTCAGCAAAACCCAGTGCAATTCAACCAATGCATGCAGTGAGAGTCTATTATATAAGATATAAGACGTTGGTACTACCAAGGACAAAAAAATAACTGAGACAGGATACCTGCCTTCAAAGACTTGACTTCTAGCTGAGAGGCAACCGTAGGCATAAGTAATTACAGAAAAACAGGATGTGATCGGTGGGATACCAGAATTACAATATACCAATGAGACACATAGGGGACACTTTTTTGACCAGCCATAAGGGAAAACTCCACAAAGATCTTGAGTTGTTGAGGGAAAACACATAATCAAGGATAAAGGACGAAAGGTCCTCTTGCTTCAAGAGTATTTCGCCTATTCTAGAGGGTGCCTGGGTGGCTCAGCTAGTTAAGCACCTGCCTTTGGCTCAGGTCATGACCCCAGGGTCCTGGGATCAAGACCGGCATTGGCACTGGGCTCCCAGCTCAAAGGGAAGCCTGCTCTCCCTCTCCCTCTGCTGCTCCCCCACTTCTGCTCTCTTGCTGTCAAACAAATAAATAAAATCTTAAAAAAAAAAAAGAGAGAGAGAGAATTTTGCCTATTCTAGAAAGTATCCTAGAAATGAACTTTCATTTTGCTAACCCCATGTGGGTTAGGATGGTTACACACATCAGACAGGAGCTGACTGAGGAAGAAAGAATAGGAATAGAAGACATGAAAGCTGAAATTGAATCCAACACCTACCTGTACAAAGGAGACTCATTCTGTTACATGAGGATGAGGGGCTGAGTCTGTTGTGGGTGGGGTATGTTCCCATACTTACTGGCCCTTGTCCTTCTTTCCTTACAAATAGCAACCCAGGGTGGGGGTGGGGGGCCATTCCCATTCTCCTACACAAACTACAAGCAGAGGGGCGCCTGGCTGGCTCAGTCAGTTAAGCATCAGACTCTTGGTTTTGGCTCAGGTCATGATCTCAGGGTCGTGGGATCAAGCCCCGCAATGGGCTCCATGCTCAGAAGGGCGTCTGCTTGAGGACTTCTTTCCCTCTCCGTCTGCCCCTTTCCCTGCTCATGTTCATTCTCCCTCTCTACCCTTCTCTAAAATAAGTAAATCTTAAAAAAAAAAAAAAAGCTACAAGCAGAATTTGCTGTGTGACCTTGCTCTCCTATTCCTGCAATTTACAGGTAACAGCACTAATTTCTCTAACTGAACACTTACATAGGAGTTTTCATAGGTGTCAAGGTCCAAAGGCAATGTGAAAATTGAATCAAAACTACTCCTGAAAATCTTTAAATTTTCCATTTAGTATTTTGTTTCATAAATACAACTCGATAGAGCAATTTGTGTGTGTATATATATATATATATATATATATATATATATAAAACACATACAATAATGAATGCCTGATAAAAAGCACACATCCAAAATATAATTTTACCATTTATAACATTTTCTGAGCTGAACACTAACAATTAAATTTGCATATCATTATGCTATATTTTTATATGGCTCTAATTGCATCTTGGCATAATTTCTAGTGATGATGATAAATAAGGCATCATAGGCAAAACACTGGCTAAATGCTTTACACTCATTATTTCACTTAATCTTCATTAAAAAAAAGAACAAGAAAAATCTTATCTTGTTTTTACAGATAAGGAAACTGAGGCTCAGGGAGGTTAAGTCAATCCTCCTGGATCACAGAGATCATTAACAACAGAGGTGAGAATCAAAGACAGTTCAAGAAGATTCAAAGCCAAGAGTCTGAATCACTGTGCTATACACAGGCTTCCCTAGGAAACTACATTTTAGAATTTGTGCTGTATATATCATAGCAGTTATTATTTATTTTTTTTAAGATTTTATTTATTTGTCAGAGAGAGAGAGAGAGAGCACAAGCAGGGGGAGAGGCAGGCAGGCAGAGAAGCAGGCTCCCCGCCGAGCAGGGAGCCCAATGTGGGACTCGATCCCAGGACTCTGGGATCATGACCTGAGCCGAAAGGCAGACGCTTAATGACTGAGCCACCCAGGCGTCCCTATCAATAGCATTTATTACACTAGGTACTAGTACTTAAACATGTGTCTTCTTCCTAACAATAAACTCTGTTATATCCATGGCATCTAGAATAGTGCCTAGAAATACAGCAGGTACTAACCCTAACAAATGTTGAGTGAGGGGACGAATGAATGACTGAGGACAAACCCAGATTATTTCAATCCTCATAAACAGATTTGAATCCATACATTTAACTAACTTGAAAAGCATAATTCCAAAACAAAATATTTCGGGCCACTTTTCTAAGAATGTAAGAATTGTATTTTGTATTTTTAAATATTTTGAGATAGTGAAAAGGCATGTTTAGTTTAAGTTGCTTCAGGGAAAGATGGTCTTTTCTGAGCAATCTTATCCCACACGCTGCACCAAGGATAATGCTCAATTTGCCATCAATGTCAAAAATCTAAAAGAATGAGAAGGGGTTTTGTATTCCATTACTGAGTTTAAGAATCTATTCAATCTTTAATTTGTACATAACATGGGCAAAACAGCATTAATTTTATTTGTGACACAGAAAATAATTTAAGCATACATTTATATAATAAAAATTAAGAATAAATTAATTTGAAAATAAAGGAAAAACTAGTCATAACACAAATAACCTTAACAAGTAAAAGGGGATTAATGAGCTAAAATCCATGATTTACTTTAAGGCAAATTTTAAAGGTGTTTCATATCTCAGATGGCATGGTTTATGAATACCTTTCAAGATCATAGTTGCTATTTTTAAAACATGTAAACCCCAGGCAACTCACTTCTAACATACCCCAAATGTGCTAACTAGACTTCTTATACAACATTGTGTGAAAAGTATATTATGTAATATGTTATAATAAGGTTTACTCTTTAGGAGTAGGTAAAGGGATAAATTCATCTCTCTTTAAAATCATAATTGTGTTAAAGTCCAAATAAAACATCAAGAAATTTTTAGCGCTTAAAACAATGACTAAAGAAATCTATAGTGAGAGTGAAAGTGGATCCATGGTTGCCTAGGGAAGAAGGGGGGAGCATAAACGAACTTTATGGTATGATGAAAATGTTCTGTATCTTGATATGGTAGTGGTTATACAGGAATAGTCAATCAGAACTCATTACTAAATTAGGTACATTTCACTGTATACAAATTATACTTCAGTATTTTTTAATGCCTAAAATAAATACATCTAAGAAACATAATAAAGCTCTAGCTATTTTACATAGATAAAAGAAAAAGTGGGACAACAATACTCTAGTGAATTTCAACACTTTAACAAATGTGTGATAATAATTCATTTGTGAAGCACTGGGCAAAATGTCTTTTTTTTTATTTTTCTTATCTTGGCATAACTGAAAACAATATACACCAAATCATAAGTAAATTCTAAATGTAAATGTATTTTAAAACATTTACTTTCCCCCTTTCAATTTTTCTTTAGCATTATCATTTTATACAAGTTTTGAAAATGAGTTTTGATCTATAACTTCTTATTATTTGATTCTGAGTATTTATAGTGTGTATCTTTGTTCTAGTTCATTTCCCCAATCTAACAGTCTTCTGTCGTAAAGGTCCCTTTATCTTCTTACATTTTATAATTTTTTTTTTTAGATTTTTATTTATTTGTCAGAGTGAAAGAGACAGAGAGCACAAGCCGGGAGAGTGACAAAGGGAGAGGGAGAAGCAGGCCTCCCGCCGAGCTGGGAGCCCGATGCGGGACTCGATCCCCGGACCCTGGGATCATGACCTGAGCCGAAGGCAGACTTTTAGTTAGAATATCTGAAATTCTAGGATTCTTTTAAGCCAGGCTATGATATAACAATACCCTAAATCACTCCATCATGGATTTTCTATCTGCTACATAAGTCAGATAATTAGGAAGTTATTTTGAGATTTACTTCTTTCATTGTCTACAAAAACAAACTGTGAAGCACTTATACCCTGGTTCAATTTTAAAAGGATTGTTCAGTGATAGAATTTCAGGCAAGCCTCTGAAGGGAATATTTTTTTATCTTAAACAAGTGGCAAACTAGAGACAGATTATCACAGCAGTCTCAAGACTATTTGATCTAGCTACATGCATTATGAGTCAAAAGAACAATCCTGGTTCACCAAAAGAAAGTTACAGTATGATAAACTAGGAAAAAATTCTCAGATCTGGGGAGTCAACTAGATGACAACTGAAGATATAGGAAAAAACTATAGAAGAAACAAATTTTAGAGCCTTCTTTTTGGGAGGGAGGAGAGAGAAAGAGAGAGAGAGTGAGCAAGAATGAGTGGTGAGGGAGGGGCAGAGGGGGGGAGAGAGAACCTTAGGCAAGCACCACACTTATCATGGAGCCCAACATGGGGCTCAGTTTCACGACCCTGAGATCATGACCAAAGCCGACATCAAGAGTCGGACACCTAACTGACTGAGCCACCCAGGGGCCCCACAGAGCTGGCTTTAGAAAGTAACAGAGTATAAGCAGCTCATTTTTACAGATGAAACTCCAGCCCATGAAGTTGACGTGACTTTTACTTAGCCAAGCATGATTTTAGTGGAAATAGGGAGAGCAGGGATGAATTTCTTTTTTTCTTTCTCCCTGTTTTATTGAAATGTAATTAACATATAACACTGTGTTAAAGTACACAATGATGATGTGACACATTTATGTTTTTCTTTATCGAGGTTTTATTTAATTCCAGTTAGTTAACACAGAGAGTAACATTAGTTTCAGGTATAGAATTTAGTGATTCATCACTTACATACAACACCCAGCGCTCATCACAAGTGCCCTCCTTAATACCCATCACCCATTTACCATCCCCCTGCCCACCTCCCCTCTAGTAACCCTCAGTTTGTTTCCTATTGTTAAGGGTCTGTTTTCTGGCTTGCCCCTCTTCCCCGCCCATGTTTTATCATTTTTGTTTCTTAAATTCCACATATGAGTGTAATCACATGGTATTTGTTTCTCTGACTTACTCTGCTTAGCATAATACTCTCTAGTATTCATGTCTTACAAATAGCAAAATTTCATTCTTTTTTATGGCCAAGTAATATTCCATTATATATATGTGCCAATGTGACATACTAAAAATTGTGAAATAATTACCACAATAAGATTAGTTAACACATCCATCACCTCACACAGTTTTTTGGTTTGTTTTGTTTGTGGCAAGAACTTTTAACATCTACTCTCTTAGCAACTTTTAAAATATACAATTATACTGCTAATTATCATTATGCTGTACATTACAACCCCAAAATTTGTCTTATAATTAGAAGTTTGTTCTATTTGACCACCTTCACCCACTCTACCCACCCTCCAACCCCACCTCTAGCAAGCATCAATCTCTCTGTTTCCAAGACTGTGAGTTTGGTTTATTTTAGATGCCATGATGAGCTTTTTTCTCTCTCCAGGTTTTTATTTAAAACTAGTTAGTTAACATACAGTGTAATACTGGTTTCAGGAGTAGAATTTAGTAATTCATCACTGACATATAGTACCCCATGATGAGCTTCTTAAATAACCTATTTTTACACTCCCCAGGAACTGGGGGAAGTATATGTCATTTATTAATAACGAGGCATGGTAAGAGTTCAGGTTTCCACAATACCACACTGCCATCTTTTACATCTTCCAGCAAGTTTCTGGTGTAAATTTCACCCATTTCTATTATATAACACACTAGGTCAGATTATGTATTCTTTGAAACAGTAGAGCCAATTTATCCTAAAACATTCATCTAAGGCAGTTATCAAATTGTGATTCCAAGGGCCGCAGGTGGTTATATTTGATTTGTCCTTTAAGACAGCCTACAAATTCTATCTAATTTCAGCTGCTATTCTGTTTTGCTTAGCTCTTCATGGCTGCCAAATGTTTTCAGCTGCTACACCTAATGGACTCCGTTTCAGCTAGCAGCCTTCTCGGCCCCTCTAAATGATATTTCCAATTGTTGGCCACACTTTCTCTTTTCCTTGACTTTAGTAATATTCCACTCTCCTAGTTAGACTACTATTATCTCTGGCCACCACTTTTTAGTTTCTCCGTGAAGAGCCATTCCCCAAGGTTCTGTCCTAGGAAGCTGTCACACACTATATTCCCACCTCCTTGGTCCCGGGGTAAATCTTATGGAGTCAATGCTTAAGGTATGGCTTTTCACCTCGACCTCTCGAGTTATAGCTGCACTCCCACCTGCCAACTGGAAACTTTCACATGGCCTCATAAATGGAAATCTTCCACTGACAAATCACCCTCAGCCTTCTCTTTAAAGACCAAACATCTTTCCCCAGAAATTTCTCTTCTTCTGTTCCTCATCTTACTTAGCAAAGAACATCACCTGCCTCCCTAAGATTAAACTCAAAATTCACAAATTCATTTTCAACTCCCCACTTCCTGACATATTCAATCCATCAGTGAATCCACCTCCATATTCTTTTTCATCTCTCTTCCATCTTACTCCCAATACTAATACAATGAATGGTTCAGTCCTCATTACCTCTTGGCTTAATTGTTGCAAAGGCAATATTCTCTCTGCCTCAACTTTCCTCCCACTACAACATCTTAATTACAGTTATCAGTATTACCTGGTAAAGTACAGATCTAATCTTGCTCAGAAATATCCTCAGGACCTATGGACTAAAGTTCCAACTTTCTAGCCTGTGTCAAAGCCTTCAACAATTTGACTTACAACACAATATTCACTGCCTCATCCTCTACTACAGCTCTTGTAAATCCTCTCACTTGCCACCAATGCACCCTGAGGGCCAGTACAATGATTCTCATCAACTTGCTGAGCATTCCTTGCCCTCTGACACTACCTACTAATCCATAAACTCCTAGAAAAGAGGTCATGCTTCAGACTACATGCCTATTAGAAACAGCATACAATAAATAATTCTCATACTTATCGGAACCTGTAAGAGAACCAGAAAGTTACAAAAAGCCTCTAAGCTCATCAACGCACAACCAGAAGAATCAAAAATTGAAGGTAATATCACCCCCCGAAGTTCAAAATCAGAAGATGCATTACCATGAGTTGACAGTGACCTTTGTAAATCAACTAATGACAAAGATGCATGGGAGAAAAAAATGCAGAAGGAGAGAAAAGACACAAAAATAAAACAGGGAGAGAAAGGCAACAGCCAAAAAAAAAAGGGGGGGGCAAAAGAAATAATGACTAAAGATGAGAAGGAACAATAGGAGTAATGAGAAATAGTTCAAAGATTAGTAGTAATAGAGAAGAGACACAGCTAAGGAGGAGAAAAGAGGGAAATTTCAACAAGAGGGCAACAGTAGGGAGATACTCAATATAGGAGTATAACAGCCCTATATACTTCAATCATCCACAGTAAAGGAGTTAACAGCAGAATCATGATGAATTTAGCCAACAATCAACCTAATCAAGCTAATTGCCTTTGAGACATTTTTCTTTTTAATTTAGAAAAACACAGGTTTTCCGAATAGTACAATATTACATGATGGGTAACAACATCTCCAGAGCTGAAAAGAAACTCTGTGCTAAATCTTTTATTTTATTCACTTGTTAAAAAAATTTTTTTTCTGAAATATGACACACTCTTAAAGAAAATATGCAGGAAAACCACAATGAGATACCTCCTCACACCAGTCAGAATGGCTAAAATTAACAACTCAGGAGACAATAGATGTTGGCGGGGATGCAGAGAAAGGGAAACCCTCTTACACTGTTGGTGGGAATGCAAGCTGGTGCAGCCACTCTGGAAAACAGTATGGAGGTTCCTCAAAAAGTTAAAAATAGAGCTACCCTACAACCCAGCTATTGCACTACTAGCAATTTATCCAAAGGATACAAACATAGTGACTCAAAGGGGCACATGCACCCCAATGTTTATAGCAGCAATGTCCACAATAGCCAAAACACAGAAAGAGCTCAGATGTCCATTGACAGATGAATAGATAAAGATATGGTGTGTGTGTGTGTGTGTGTGTGTGTGTGTGTGTGTGTGTGTGTGTGTGTGTGATGGAATACTACTCAGCCATCAAAAAAAACATGAGATCTTGCCATTTGCAATGACATGGATGGAACTAGAGGGTATTATGCTAAATGAAATAAGTCAGAGAAAGACAAATACCATATGATTTCACTCATATGTGGAATTTAAGAAACAAAACAGATGAACACAGGGGATGGAAGGAAAAATAAAATAAGATGAAACCAGGGAGACAATCCATAAGTCTAACTATAGGAAACAAACTGAGGGTTGCTGGAGGGGAGGTGGTAGGGGGATGGGGTAACTGGGGGATGGGCATTAAGGTGGGCACTTGAAGTAATGAGCATTGGCTGTTGTATGCAACTGATGAATCACTAAATTCTACCTCTGAAACTATGAATAAATAAATAAGAAAAAAGAAAATAAGTACATAAAATATGCACAATTATATCTATTCATGACAAAACACTGCAGTGTGCAATACTATTGCCACACTAGGTAAGAAGTATAGGATAGAGCTTTGCTACCATCTACAAATAGAGGAAAGTTTAAAACTAACTTTAACCTCAAAGCACAAAAACCTCAAGCACTAAACTCAGAGCACAAATATGAATGCTTCCTGAGGAACCTGTGTCTCAGTTTTCTAAATGTTTTTCATAGTTAAATTAAAAAAAAATGCTAAGTACTGCTCCACATGACTGTGACTCCTGAATCTGTAGTATGGACTAGGGATTCCAAAACTTCAATTATTCTTATATTATCTTCAAAATTTATAATATAGTCTCATATTATTAATACTCTCATTTACTCTTTTAGACAAATAGACTTTAAATTATCTCATTTTATTATTTAGCTTCAACCTAAAACCAAGTATTTGCTGTGATACATATATGTATTTATGAAATATTTCCTAGTAAAGATAACTGTTCATATAAAACTGTTCACCTGTGTTCCATCTACATTTATGCATATCACCAATAATGTGTACCACACTTAAGTAATACTAAAATAGACCATACTTTAGGTATTTATGATTTATGTAAGAGGAGGTCTCACTGAAAAGATTAAAACCCATATTTACAACTATATTCTAATCAAAAAAAGATTTTTGGAGACAATATGATTAAATTACTGTTGTATATTTTCTCAAAAGTAGTTTTAACATTTCACAATGAGCCATGTCATTAGAAGGATGGATACTAATTCATTATAAGGGATTTTTCCATCTCATACTTCTAAACATTCATTTTGTTTCCTTTGTCATTGAGGAACAATTTACACACAATAAGATTTACCCATTTCAAGTGTAGTTATCTGAATTTTAATAATTATAGTCATGTAATAAACATCAAAATCAAGATACAGTTCCATCATATCACCCTAAGGCTTCCTTACACCCCTCTGTAGGCAATCCCTTCCGTTAACCCCAGACTCAGGCAACTATTGAAAGATTTATTTTTAATGCTACCTGTCTCTACAGTAGCACTGAATTCAAAGAAAATCTGGGTCATGCGTGTTACATCTTCTGACAAGAAGAGCCAAATCTTGGGCTTTGGTGTAGAGTAAGGTCAAAAAACAGAGGCACGAGTTCTCAAAATGAGGAGGAATTCTCCTTGATACACCATCAATGAACAGTGATTTAATAAAAATTAAGGCTGACAAGAAGGCCAAAGTGGTACAATGTTTTCACAGTCTGGAAATAATGTTTTAGAGAATGTGGACAATCCAAAGAGGGTGAAAATGAGGGGCACCTGAGAGGCTTAGTAGGTTTGTCCTGACTCTTGATTTTGGCTCAGGTCATGATCTCAGGGCTGTGGAACTGAGCCCTGCATTGGGCTCCACACTCAGTGGGGAGTCTCCTTGGGTCTCTCTCTTCCTTTGGCCTTCCCCCAGAACACAAAAGTGCTGTCTCTCTTTCTCTCTCTCAAATAAATAAATCTTTTTTTAAAAAGAGGGTGAAAATGACAATACAGAAGTCCAGTCTGAGAGAAAGTTTTCATTTGATTGTCTAATTAGTTCTGCAAATATGCAGCCATCTATAGACACACATTCTTCATCTTTAACAGATAAACTGACATCTGACATTTTTCACTATGTCCCCAACCATTTATGCCTGCATTTTTACAGTACAAAAACTTATGATAACCCTAAGCTAATAAAAAAGATTAAAGTGTTATTTTCAGGGGGCGCTTGGGTGGCTCAGTTGTTAAGCGTCTGCCTTCAGTTCAGGTCATGATCCCAGGGTCCGGGGATCAAGCCCCACATCGGGCTCCCTGCTCGGCGGGAAGCCTGCTTCTCCTTCTCCCTCTCCCTCTCCCCCTGCTTATGTTCCTGCTCTCGCTCTCTGTCAAATAAATAAATAAAATCTTTAATAAATAAATAAATATAAAGTGTTATTTTCACTGTGCTAAAAAAAAAATCAGTAAAGCATCAGCCTTCGATGCTAAATTATTATACACAATTATAAAATAATAAACATGCATTTACCATATGCCAAATATTGTTTTAGACACTTTATGTATATAATTCATTTAAATCCTTATAACTACCCTACATGACAGTGACTAAATGCCTAAGAGTAGCGCTTGCATACAGTAGGTGTTCAATAAATATTTGTTATGAGTAAATGATAATTTACATCTATTTTGCAGACAAGGAAACAAGACCCAAGGTTATGAAAATGGCTCAGAGTCACAGAACTAGTACGTGGCACACTCGGAATTCAAACCCAGGAGCCCACATTTTTAACCCTTCACTATTCTGTACCTTTAACATAAATGCTTTCTTTTCTCTAAAGATATAATCCATTATTGTAGTACATAAGCAGTAGAAAGATTTTTAAAAATACACTGAAAAGGTTAATTCTTTCCTTTTTTATTTAACTAGTTTTCAAAGCATATATAGAGTGTGTCATAATATCTTACCAACAACCAGTGTGTTATTTAATTTCTGAGCCTCAGTTTCTCATCTAAATGTTAGGGATAATAATGATACCTCACGTCACAGAGTTAAATGAGTAAATGCACATAAAATGATTAGAAGAGTGCCTAATACATAGTGCTATGAGTTAGCTAAAATCATTACTTAAATGTTTACTTAAAATGTCTTATTCCTACTATTTTTATCATGGAAAAGAATAGTTTATAAGAGTCTCCATGAGATACCTAAGTTAACTATCTTGCATCTTATATGACACCCGATGACAGCTAAACAGTTAACCACATTAGCAAAAATTATACTGTTCATTACAAGTTATACCCTTCTGATTTTTACTTACAATACCCCCAGATTTTTCACAAAATTTCTCTTAATGCCTTTCCTATAATCAAGATCACTTTGCTCTGTAATGCAGTCAAAAGACCTGTTTCAAGAACTGTCCTTAGTTGGAGCACCTGGGTGGCTCAGTCTTTAAGCATCTGCCTTTGGCTCAGGTCATGATCCAGGGGTCCTGGGATCGAGCCCTGCATCGGGTTCCCTGCTCAGCGGGAAGCCTGCTTCTCCCACTCCCCCTGCTTGTGTTCCCTCTCTCGCTGTCTCTCTCTCAATCTCTGTCAAATAAATAAAACCTTAAAAAAAAAAAAAAAGAATTGTCCTTAGGTCTCTTCTTTTCGATTGTGGTAATTTTCCTCCATGTATAGCACAGGTATCCTTTCTACCTTCTTTTTCAAGATCCTAAAATGTATTACATAACTAGTTTAATACTAATCTATATATATAACCACTTGTAATCAAAAGAGAACCTCTGAATGCCCACATAAGTATTAAGTGACATTTTATACCTTTCCAATATTAAGAGTAAGAGCCTCCCCTGCACACTCCCGCCTCAAATTACATGGATTTTCTTTAAGATTATGGAACATATTGTAATAGCAGCATATAATTTTCTAACACAATAATTCTTTTCCAGTTGAAAGGTATCCTGTAATATTATCAACATCAATGTGAAAAGACCCCAATTTTCAATTTGACAAAGCTTTGGGAGGGGGGAAGCTTTATCTTTAGTAAACAGCAATTTTCACATAACCACAACTATGGGAATATAACTAATCATTCTTGGTCCTACACCATTTCAAAGCAGTGGATTATTATTCAACTTATATTAGTAGAAAACTAAAATATATTTTTAAAAATGGTTCATAAGACAAGGGCAGCACACTTTTATTAATTAGTAAAGTCCCTATTAATAAAATGCTGCTGGGAAATACTGATTCAATTGTCTTTATTTTTATATAGTAAATTATTAGGTAACAGACTTAATGAAATGTGAAATAAATGTCTTTCGGGCTAATTCTACACTTTACATTTATATATAACTATTTATATTTATTAAAGCATTCTAAAATATCTTAATTAGTAAGAATTTTTGCAGAATTGGGACCTTGAATAAGCACTACATTTACAAAAACTGAGAAAAGGAAACAGTATTTACTAAATCAACATACACTGTAAACTTACCAGCCTATGATTTAGCAATATTTTATCCCAACAACTAATTATGTAGGAGGTGTTAAATTCGAAGTCTTCTGAACTTGGAAAAGTACACGTAATAAATGTGCCTCTTTACAAAATTAGATACAGAATGGTATTTGTCAAATGCAATTTTATTCTCCCAATTGTTTTGTGACATTGTTGAAAAACACAGACTGAGAAAAAAAAAAAGGTAATTCAAATTGGAAAGAATATAAACTTTAAAGTCTGTTTTTGAAAAAAAAAATCTGATAAACATGATAAATAGTATGGTTTCCCCTTATAATTTTCTTTTTCTCAACTCTATTAGAAACTCTAAACTTATACAAAAAGAATAGGGAAGATAAGTTTCATTCACCTATCACCTAGATCCCTTCATAATTAAAAGAGTTGCAATTATGTCTGACCTTCTGTAACACTTTATTACCTGTACATGAATAAGGAGTTCCATGGATATCCAGAACACTGAAAATGATGCCTTTAAACAACCATAAACCCTTTTGGATGGCAATTACGAGATCTGATATAATGGGAGAGAGTCTAGAGATAAAGAATATGTGATCAAGTCTAGATTTTATCCCTTACTAATTGTGTTTCAGACAAACCATAACTGTAACTAAGCCTCAGTTTTCCTCAACTGCAAACAAATAATATTACCTACCGTATGGGACTGCCGAGAGGATAAACACATGTAAGATGTGAAAGCATTTGTCAACTGTGAAGTACAATCTATAAAGGACAATACACATGCTACCAGTTACATATTTATTACTAAATATAAGAGGAAAAAAGAGAAAAAGCAGATGAGAGACACCAAAATTTGAGAAGATAGAAAACTGATCGATATATGGTCACCAACCATTCGGTGTACCTGACAAAACCGAAACCTAAACCTGAAGCAAGAGACAAGAGGCAAGCTCATTCCCAAAGAGGCCAGACAAACTGAGGAACTGAAGGCTTTAAGTACCTCTGGGAGTGGGGTTGAGGAGCAGGACTAACAAGGAAGACCGGTTGGGACTTGAGAAGATATAATCAGACCTCCAGCTCTCCTCCTCATTATAAAGCCAGGTATCTCCTCTCTCCTACCACAGCAGAAAAACCAGAGGTTTACTGTGTGGAGACAGATCAGAGAATGTTCTGATTTGGATATATCAGGGTGAGGGGTAGAATAAAATGTTGCACTGAGAACAAAAGGAAAAAGGAAAGTTAACACATGGAGCAATATGAGCCCATGTTCCCATCTTCTCAGGCAGGAGATTGAGAATTCCCCTCTCAGGAATGAATTCAGACGCTGCACATTTGGGGTCATCCAACAAAATAATTGACTCTACCTTATCAAAGCCCCCAGTTATGCACAGGAACCTCCAAATAAGCTTGAAACATTTCATTCTTTTTTAAAAAAATTTTTGTATCATTTTATTTATTTTTCAGCGTAAGTGTTCTATTTAATCCCCATCCCCCCACCCACCTCCCCTCTGATAACTATCAATTTGTTCCCTATAGTTAAGAGTATGTTTCTTGGGGCACCTGGTGGCTCAGTCATTAAGCATCTGCCTTCGGCTCAGGTCATAATCCCAGGGTCCTGGGATCGAGCCCCGCGTCGGGCTCCCTGCTCAGCACAAAGCCTGCTTCTCCCTCTCCCCCTCCCCCTGCTTGTGTTCCCTCTCTCACTGTGTCTCTCTCTGTCAAATAAATAAATAAATAATATTTAAAAAAAAATAAACTAGGGGCGTCTGGGTGGCTCAGTCGGTTACGAGTCTGCCTTCGGCTCAGGTCATGATCCTGGGGTCCTGGGATTGAGCCCTGCACCGGGCTCCCTGCTCAGCGGGAAACCTGCTTCTCCCTCTCCCTCTGCTGCTGCTCTGCCTACTTGTGCTCTCTTGTGCTCTGTCAAATAAATAAAATCTTTTAAAAAAATAAACTAGTAATTTTGTAAAAGAAAAGTCTGTTTCTTGGTTTGCCTTTTTTCTTTGCTCATTTGTTTCTTAAAATCCACATATGAGATCATATGATATTTATTTCCCTTAGCATTATATACTCTCTAGTGCTATCCATGTTGTTGCAAATGGTAAGATTTCATTCTTTTTTATGACTGAATAATATTCCGTGTGCATATACACCACATTTTCTTTATCTGTTCATTTATTGATAGACACTCGGGCTGCCTCCATAGTTTGGGTGTTGTAAATAATGCTTCAATAAACACAGGCGTGCACATATTCCTTTGAATTAGTGTTTTTATATTCTTTGGGTAAATACCCAGTAGTGTGATTACTGAATCATAGGGTTGTTCTATTTTTAATTTTTGGAGGAACCTCCATACTGTTTTCCACAGTGGATGCACCAGTTTGCATTCCTACCAACAGTGCAAGAGGGTTCCTTTTTCTCTACATCCTTGCCAACACCTATTGTTTCTTGTGTTCTTGATTTTACTAGACATTCTGCTAAGTGTGAGGTGATACCTCACTGCAGTTTTGATTTGCATTTCCCTGATGATGAGTGATGTGGAATACCTTCTCATGTGTCTGTTGGCCATCCGCGTATCTTCTTTGGAAAAATGTCTGTTCATGTCTTCTGCCCATTTCTTAATTGGATTATACAGTTTTTGGATATTGAGTTATATCAGTTCTTTTTGTATTTTGGATACTAACCCTTTATTAGATATATCATTTGCAAATATCTTCTCCCATCAGGAGGCTGCCTTTTAGTTTGATTATTTCCTTCACTGTGCAGAAGCTTTTTATTTTGATGTAGTCCCAACATTTTATTTTTGCTTTTATTTCCCTTGCCTCAGGAGACATATCTAGAAAAATGTTGCTATGGCTGATGTCAGAAAAATTACTGCCTATACTCTCTACACAGATCTTTATGGTTTCAGGTCTCACATTTAGGTCTTTTGAGTTTTTGTGTATGGTGAAAGAAAGTGGTCCAGTTTCATTCTTTTACATGCGGCTGTCCACTTTTCCCAACACTGTTGGAGAGACTGTCTTTTCTTCCTTTGCTGAAGATTAATTGACCATGTAATTATGGGTTTATTTCTGGGTTTTCTGTTCTTTTCCATTGATCTATGTGTCTCTTTTTATGCCAGCACCATATACTGTTTTAATTACTACTGCTTTATAATATAACTTGAAACCTGGAATTGTGATACCTCCACCAGTTCTGCTTTTCTTTTTTGAAGTTTGCTCTGGCTATTCGAGGTCCTTTGTGGTTCCATATACATATTTTAGGAACGTTTGTTCTAGTTCTGAGAAAAATGTTGTTGGCATTTTTATAGGGATTGCATTAAATATGTAGAATGCTTTGGGTAGTATGGACATTTTAACAATTCTGTTCTTCCAACCCATGAGCATGGAACATCTTTCCATTTCTTTGCATCATCTTTAATTTCTTTCATCATTCAAAGCCCTCTGCAAAGTAGGTCTAGAGAGAACATACCTCAACATAATAAAGGCCTTATTGAAAAACCCAGAGCCAACATCATACTTAATGGTGAAAAACTGACAGCTTTTCCCCTATGGTCAGGAACAAGACAAGAATGTCCACTCTCACCACTTTTATTCAACGTAGTACTGGAAGTCCTATCCACAGCAATTAGACAACATAAAGAGACAAAAGGCATCCAAATTGCTAAAGAAGTAAAACTCTCACTATTTGCACATGACATGATACTAAAGATAGAAAACCCTAAAGACCCTACCAAAAAACTCCTAGAACTGATAAATGAACTCAATAAAGTCCCAGGATACAAAATTAATGTACAGAAATCTGTTGTGTTCCTATACACTAATAATGAAGCAGCGGAAAGTGGAACATTTCATTCTTAAAGATGAACAGATGACCAATGATCACCGAACATAGGGAAAAGAACCTCTATAACAAAAGGAAGAGACAAAACCAAAAACTCGGAAGAGGGGCGCCTGGGTGGCTCAGTCATTAAGCGTCTGCCTTTGGCTCAAGTCATGATCCCAGGGTCCTGGGATCGAGCCCCACGTCGGGCTCCCTGCTCAGCGGAAAGCCTGCTTCTCCCTCTCCCACTCCCCCTGCTTGTGTTCCCTCTCTCACTGTGTCTCTCTCTGTCAAATAAATAAATAAAATCTTAAAAAAAAACTCGAAGAAAAAGAAGAAAACTTTAAAAAAAGAACTTTATTAACCTTAGAAAGATATCTTATTCCTAAAACAATAACAGGAGGACACACACACACACACACACACACACACACACACACACACACACACGGAAATTCAGTAAATAGACAGAGTGGCTAGAAATATAAAGATGACTACATTCACACAGTTCACTCATTGAACAAATATTATTTTGAGTACCTCCTACATTCCAGAGATAGTTTAGTAGGAGGTAATTTAGGAAAATATCATGTCCTAGAAGGGAAGAAAATATATCAAAGAAGAATATGTGATAAATTGTGTCAAATGCTGCTGTTACATAAGTAAGGTTGACAGTTTAAATTTATCACTTAACAAAGTGGTGTATGCCTGTAGGAAGAGGTCCCATCCTTGGAATGCCCAGCAACAGTGTTTTTCCCCCTTTCCAAAGTTTCTTCCACAGCTTACCAAAAGTACCTAGTAGCCCTACCTCTCTAGCCCAAAGCAATTTACCCAGCCATCCGCATCCACTTTGCTCAGAAGCCTTCAGCTCTATGTAGCTTAAAAGGAAACCAAGTTAGGAGGAGAAATTTTGGTTTTTTCTTTTTTTTAAACTGAGTCTGGTCTGGAAAGTTTTCTCCACATTCCATCTCTCCATAAGGAGCCAGTACAGCAAAGCTTATCTGGAGACAGTTGGGCCAATCATTCTTCCTTTTAAGTGTCTTTTTTTCCCCCCCCTTTTTCTCACTTGACCCTCCTTCTCTGGGACTTCTGTTCCTCACATTTGTAGACACTTTAACACAGTATAGTGGTCCCACACCCCCCTCTGCACCAGAATCATCTGCCCAGCTGGTAAAAATTGTAGGCATCAGGGGATCAAAAGGCACGAAGAAACTTTTTAACATTATGGAAATGTTCCATATTTTAATAGTGGTAATAATTTACACAACTACATACACCTACAAAAAAAATCTCTTTAAAATAAATTTACAATCTAAACTTTGACACTTCAGAAAATAAAAAAGGGGGCTATTAATTATGCCAGGACAACAAGCATAAACCACAACTACTCTGGGAAAAGCAGGATAAATGGTCATCTCAGTAATAAATCAAATTAAAGACCAAGTATTGACCACTGGTTTTAGCAACATGGATACTGTGAAATAACAGAAAATATACACACAAGTCTCTGCCTCCAGTTTCTGGCACTGAATTCTTATATCTTCTGGAATCCCCTAGGTGACTGGAATGTCTTTGTTCTAATAGGGTGACTCTTGGTGGCCTCCTGGATGGGGGCTGCTCACCAGAAAGTCTGAGCCATAATTTGAAGCTTGGCCCACCCTCCACTCTCCAGAGAAGGGAAAAGGAGTGGAAATGGAGTCATAATCAATCATGCCAACCTGATGAAGCCTACATAGAATTCCTAATAGCAGCACAGGGTTCAGAAAGTATCTGAATTGGTGAACACATACACCTACATGCTGGGAGGGTAGCATACCCCAACTCCACTAGGACAGAAGCTCCTGTACTATATACCACTTCATCAGGTTGTTCGTTGTATCCTTTATCATATCCTTTATTATACAATAAACTGGTAAACATAATTATTTCCCTGAGTTCAATGAGCCATTCTAGCAAATTATCAAACTCAAGGAAGGGGTCTGGGAACTCTAATTTGTAAGGGGTTCAGTCAGAAGTTCTGTCAGTCAGAAGTACAGGTGACAACCTGGGACTTGTGATTGGCATCTCCAGTGAGTAAGGGCTTACTCTTGTGGGAGGAAGCCCTTAACTTTGTGGTATATCTGATTCTATCTCCAGGTAATGTCAGAATTGAAGAGAATAATGGGAAATCCTGCTGGGGTTGCAGGAAATTGCTTGATGTGTGGAAAATCCACACATCTGGTGACAGAAGAATTGTGTGCGAGTAAAGGAAAAACACAGGACTGTGTTTTTTCCCATTAAAGGTATCACTGGCAATCTTGGTAAGAGCAGTTTCAGTAGTGGTGGGAGCGAAGCCTCACCAGAGTAGGTTTAAAAGAGCTGGGAAGAGAGAAACTGAAGAAAGGAAATAGAAACAACATTTTGAAATGCTGTTTCTGCTACAAAGAACACTAACTTGGGGCAACAAGTGGCAGAAATGGGTTGAGAAAAAGGTTTTGTTTTTTCAAAGGTGGGAGAAATAATGGTACATTTTAATGCTGATAGGAATAATCCAGGAGAACCAGCCAGTTATCCTACAAACTCACAGTTTTTTTGTTTTGTTTTGTTTTTAAAATAGGGAACTGAGAACTCAAAGAAACCCAATGAATCCAAATTCAAAGTGAAAAGACCCTCCCCAGAAGAGAAGAAACCCATCACTGGTTTTATCTTTGGCACAGCAGCAGGAGTAGGAAGCCATCACAGACATAGATAAGAAAGAAAACAAACTTTTAATCAATTTTAAAGGCCGACTACAGACTGGCATGACAATTTAAAGTTCCCAGGCACCCAAATGTATAGAGACTGTACTCGCCCACCAATTCTATCCCACAGGCGTTTGCCAAGTGCTCACAAGAAAGAACAGAGATAGGGCGGGAGAGCCAAGCGTCACCTCATGAGGCACTGGCATGAGTGGCCCACTGAAGCTAGAGGGCAGTCCTGGAGAACTGAGAGAAACCCTCCAAGGAATAAGACTTCATGCTAAATACCAGGCAACAGTCATCCATAACTAAAAGAGAGACAGGAAGACTGGAAGAGACTGAGAGACACCATTCTTCACATGTAGGGGGTCTGCTGAAGTCTACAGACAGGACAGGAAAGCTGAGACAAATCCTGACGGGACTCAAGCTCTGCTAAAGGGATGGTGCTGATCCTGTTCAAATCATCTGAAGCCTGTGGTGAAATGAATCACTAAAGCAATGACAACCAAAACAATCTCAGCTCAATTACAGGCTAGACTGACTTAACTTGTGCACCACTGACTTATGCACCACACAAGCTGCCTTACAGAAGGGGCATGCCCATGCCTAGGAATACAGATAGTATTTACTTCTATGTCTACTTTTCATTTACAAACAATTTTTGTCATTCAATAAAAAATGGTAAGGCAATGTGAACCAAGAAAATGTGGTCCACCATCAAGAAAGGATATAGACCATCTCTGGGTTAGATGTTAGACTTACCAGACAAGGACTTTAAAATAACTACAGTTAAAAAAAATAATAAATAAAATAACTACAGTTAAGTATATTAGATGAGCTGGTGGAAGTGGTACATAATACGTGTGAAAAGACGGAAGACACAGGAAAACTATATAAAAAAAGGAGACAGGAGAAATGCCAGATATGAAAATTAGATAACAGAGATTAAGAATTTCTTTAATGAGTTTATCAGCAGATGGACACAGTAGAGACACTGAACTGAAGACAGGTTCAGTGAAATTATGCAAACTGAAATACAAACAGAAAAAAAGACTAGGGGAAAATAGAATAGCGCATCAATAACTGTGGTACAATATAATATGTAATTAGAATCCCAAAAGGAAAACAGAGGAAGAATGGAGCAGGAAAAAATGTGAAGACAGAGTGGCTGAAAATATTCCAAAAGCAGCAAAAGAAAGGCATCAACCGCAAATCCAAGAAACTGAGTTAAGCCTAGGAAAGATAAACACAAAAAACCCCCACATTTTAGGCACATGACAGAGAAACCACTAAAACCAAAAGATAAAGAGAAAATCTTGAATGTAACCAGAGATAAAAAGATACATTAAAAAGGAGGGAACGAGGATATGAATTATAGCTAAATTCTCATCAGAAACAATCTAAAACAAGCTTTTAAAAGGAAAAGCAAACAAACAAAAAAAAAACTCTTGTCAATCTACAGTTCTCCAGCCAGTGGAAATAAAAAATCTTTCCAAAATGAAGGCAAAAAATTCCATAGATGGAAAAAATACCATATAGAAACATCATAAAAAATAAATATGATACATACAAATATGCCAATAAATCTCTTTAAAAGAATACTGAGTAGAAATATTTAAAATGGTATTATACTCCAGAGTTTACAGCATATCTTTTTTTTTTTTAAAGATTTTATTTATCCATTTATTTGAGAGAGAAAGAAACAGCACGAGAGGGAGAGGGTCAGAGGGAGAAGCAGACTTCCCGCCGAGCCGGAAGCCCGATGTGGGACTCGATCCCAGGATTCCGGGACCATGACCTGAGCCAAAGGCAGTCGCCCAACCAACTGAGCCACCCAGGCACCCTACAGCATATCTTATCTTTGAAAGTAAAAACAAAGGGGAAGGAGGATAGTAAATGAAGTGTGCTGTTGTAATGTTCTTACACTGTGGAGTAATGACATTTTTTTGAAGGTAAACTGTGACAACTTATTACATATTTTTTAAATATATATTTTTTAAGATTTTAATTTATTCATGAGAGACAGAGGGGGGGAGAGAGAGAGAGAGAAGCAGAGGGAGAAGTAGGCTCCCAAGGAGCAGGGAGCCTGATGTGGGACTCGATCCCAGGACCCCGGGATCATGACCTGAGCCGAAGGCAGATGCTTAACCATCTGAGCCACCCAGGCGCCCCAACTTATTACATTCAATCGCTAGAAAAATCACTAAAAAACACATAGAGAAGCATAATTGAAAATTCAACAAAGGAAATAACATACAATAATAAAGAATACTTGATTTACCCAAAAGATGGTAAGAAAGGCAAAACAGAGGAACAAAAAGCAGGCAGGACAAATCCAAAGGAGTAAAAAAGAAGCTTACAGATTTAAACCCAAACACTGTCATAATTACATCAAATATAAATGAAATACTGGGTGGGAAAAATGAGATGTTGGGTCAGAGAATACAAGCATAATACTTCATGCACAAATGAGATTTGTTTATCTTAGGAATGCAAAATAGTTTAACATAAGAAACATCAATATAATTCAGCACATATAAAGGGGGAAAATTAGTAATACAGACTTCAATAAATGGAAAAAAAAACAACTAACGAAGTTCAATACTCACTCATGATAGATACTCTTAGCAGACTAGGAACAGGAAGAATATCCCCAACCTGACAAATGGCATCTAAAAAAACATAGAGCTAATAATATACTTAATGATAAAATACTGAAGGTTACCTCCCTAAAATCAGGAACAACACAAGTATATTTCCTCTCACCACTTCAACTGAACACTGTAATAGAAGTACATAACTAGTGCATTAAGGCAAGAAAAAGAAATATAAGGCATATGGATTATAGAAAGAATCAAAGCTCTCTTTATTTGCAAGTGGCATAACTGTGTTGATAGAAAATTCGAAGGAATCTACAAAGACAGCTTTGAGACAACCAGAAAGCAAATTTGGCAAGATTGTGGATACAAGATCAGTATATAAAAATAAACTATACTTCTGGGGCACCTGGATGGCTCAGTCATGATCTCATGATCGTGGGATCAAGCCCCACAACAGGACAGGCTCCATGCTCAGCACAGAGTCTGCTTGAGATTCTCTCTCTCTCCTCTCTCTTCCTCCCCGGTATTGTAAAATACTATTTACAATAGAACCAAAAACACCAAAAACTAGAAATAAATACAAAGTGTAGTACTATACTGGAAGTTCTAAAATATTTCTCAGAGAAATTAAAGATAATTTATGCAATGCAGAGACATAATATATTCACGGATTAGAAGACACAATATTGTTAAATGTCCATTCCGACAAATGGATATATATTCAATACAGTCACAATTAAAATTCAAGCAGGATTTCCTTACATGGAAACTTAGAAGCTGATTCTAAATTTCTATGGACATGCAAGCAAACTAAAATAACCAAAATAAACTTGAAAAGAAGGATAAAATTAGAGAACTTAACTTCACATGACTTTGAAACAGACTATAAAACTATAGTCAACAAGACAGAGGTATTAGTAAAAGGACAGACAAATATACCAAACAAAACAGAATCTAGAAATAAACCCTCACTGCCAAGACATTGACAATATAATGCAGAGAAGAAAATCTCTGCAGTAAGTGAACAGTTGGATATCCATACTGAGGGAAAAAAAAAAACATGACCTCCCCCCTCACACCATACACAAGAGTCAGAGGTCTAAAGGTAAAAGCAAACTATAAGTTTATAGAAAAAAACAGTATTTTCATGACCTTCTTAAAGACACAGAAACCAGTAATCAAAAAACAAACGTGATAAATTGTATTTCATCAAAACAAAAATCTTCTGCTTATCAAAAAACACCTAGGAGAAAATATACACAATGTATACACAAGATCAAGAATGTACTTAATTTTTTAAAAAGACACTTCAGAAAAGATAATTATACAATGACCAATAACATTTAAAAGTGCTTAAAATCATTAATCAGAGAAATATAAAATAAAACCACTTGAGAGATCACTATAAATACAGAATTGTGCAGTGGTTCTCAATGGGATGGGGAGGTTTACAATTTTGACCACCAGGAGACATTTTTAGTTGTTACGGGCATCCAGAATGTTGCTAAACATCCTACAAGGCACAGGACAGCCCCACATAACAAAGAATTATCCTGTCCAAAATGTCAGTGGTGGCAAAACTGAGAAACTCCCAATAGATGTAAGAGACAAATAGCATCAAATGTTGGTGAAGATTTAGAGCAAATGGAACTCTGATATGTTACAGAAGGGTATGCAAAATGATTGATTCACTTTGGTGTTTGACAGATGCTACCATATTAAATGTAAATGGCTTCTCCTTGCCCAATTAAAGGTCAACGTGGCCTATAAGGCCTGCATTATCTAGACCCAGTCTACTTCTCCAGCCTCATCTCTCAGTTTAAATGAGGCACAAGTATGATTCAGTAGTAGGAAAAAATTTTCAATCAAGTCTACTTAACTTTACTGAGAGAAATCCTAAAAATTCTGAGATAAAATAAATCTTAACATCATTTAGTCAACCATTACCTAAAGAAGGGATATTAATACATTCCTGATGGTAAAACATCCACATCTCTCACAAAAAACACTAACAGTTTTGGCAAAATCTCAGATCTATTTGACAAAAACTACAGAAACAACTAATGCTGTATAAGTAATGGTCCTCTACCCCTTTTGTAAACTGGGTTAATGGGAAACCATTATAGAGTTACTGATACTGATTTAAGACACATCACAGTATAGGCTGAAAAAAAAGTAACAGTTCAGAAAGATTCTATATAAATACCACAACTCATTTCACCGAAGAATGGAGTCACATGAAAAACAGTGTATAAATGGCTTAAATTGGCACCATTCAATAAAAACATAACACAAACTATAAATGTAAGCCACATACGCTTTGTTAAAAAAGTAAAAAGCAAATTAAATCCATTTTGATAATTATACTATATGAAAATATATGTGCATATATTATGTACAAAATATGCAAAATAACCAATAAACCCAAAATATTATCACCTCAAGATGTAATCAACATAAAGTTTACCTTATTTTATATTCTCTTTTTATACTGTTTGGTTTTTTTTAAGATTTTTATTTATTTATTTATTTGACAGAGAGAGAGACACAGCGAGAGAGGGAACAGAACACAAGCAGGGGGAGTGGGAGAGGGAGAAGCAGGCTTCCCGCCGAGCACGGAGCTCAATGCAGGGCTTGATCCCAGGACCCTGGGATCATGACCTGAGCTGAAGGCAGACGCTTAACGACTGAGCCACCCAGGCGCCCCTATATTAAGTCTTCAAAGGTATTTTACATTTATAATAAATTTCATTTTGGACTAGCCACATTTCAAGTACTCAATAGATACATGTAGCTAGTGGCTACTGGATACTAACACTGCTTATTACATGACATACTTCTAAGCATTTTACTTGGACTATTTCATTTAATTCTCTCTGAGGCACATACAGGGGAAAGTAACTTGTCCCAGGTTCCCACAGTTAGTGGTAGAATCAGGATTCTAAATCAACCAGCACGACTAAGATCTCCTGCTCCAAACCACCATGTTTTCCCACCTCAAATTAAAAACAAAAATTTTTTTACAATATTACTGAAACTTTCAATTAATCACATTAATACCCTAATTCCTGCTTTGATATTCCCATTCATTTTATAGAAACCTAAATCTCAAGCCACATAAAAAAAACCTGTTTACTCCCCCATGATTTAAATCTGCAAGAAAAGACTCACCATTAATATGAGTTTTTGATACTTTTGTTTTAGGTCTGACACACTTGCAGATGGGTCTGCCCCCAGAATGCTGTACCAATCCTTTTTTGGTATCTGCTCAAATGCCATCATCCATTGAACAAGAAGTGGGCCGTCTCAGATAGCTGAATAAAAATATTGATGACAATTCATTACAGTTTGCAGGATCGAAGAAATAAGCAAGTAGTTTCCTAAGTTCTTTAATAGTTGAGTAAATCAGGATTATAATGCAAACCTCATGAAGCATATATTTTCTTTGAAAACGCCCCAACAATTTCATGTATAAGTATACAGACAAGTATGGGAACTCTGTTACACATTTCATGATACACGCTTGTACCTTAAATTAATGAATTACAATAGCATTAAGAAAACAGAATTCGAAAATGAACGCGAACTGTGGATGCCCTCTAAGAAGGTATTTCCGCTTGTCTCGTGGTAAAAGCCGCACATAGTAAATACTCACTAAACACAATAGAGGAATTTAATAAATGTTTACAGAATTAAAAAAATGTTGAAAGCAAAACAAAACGGCAAAGAATTAAAATGAATTTGGGAGCATTCCCTCTTAGTGTTTTTTTTCAGTTCACATTCCTTCCAGATTACCTTAAAAGAATAATACGGGAAACAGCTCGGGCAGGTAGACAGCATGAGTCCCTCGGTTACCGGCGTTTACAAAGAAAGAGCTCCTGAAACTGCTCAGAGGAGGATACTCCAGCCCTCTAGACTACCGAAGAGACCTTGCCAGGAGCCCCAGAAATCAAGCAACCTCTTCCCACAGCTGTGAAATTCAAGGCGCGGGGTGGGGGAGGGGGGCTCAAAATCGAGACTTAGGAATCCACTGTATTCATTTCGGCTGTACCGCCCAGCCACAGGCGACTACCCTCTCCTGGCCTTACTCGATATCGAACTTACCAAACTTCTAGAATCCTCACAACCCACTCATCGCCTGAAGTCGGCCAAAACCCGGAACCGGCTTCTCCTTCCGCCGGAAGTCATTGCCCTGACGTGACCACGTTTCTAGTCGAGCCCTTGTGGCCGAGGCACCGAACGCAAGGGGCGCTCCGCCCTCCTGGACGCGGTCGCTATAGTAACCAGTCTTCGCTTCCAAGGAGTTACAAGCAGTAAGTGGCCGAGCTTTGGAAAAAGGTGTCCTTTGCCTCATTCTAACTCCCTCTAGCCCCAAGTCGGAGACTGTGGCGTCTCTCCTCTCCCTCAGCGAGCACCACCCCCCTCTTCGCCCCGGGCTTCCTCCGCTCACCCTACCCTGCTCCCAATCCTTTGGTGGTTGGTGACAGTTCTTGGGCTGGGGAGGAGTGGGGAGCGGTGGGGTAGGAGCCTGTGAAGGATGAGGAGATCTCATTCCTCCCTCGTCTTTACACTTCCCTTAGAATGTTCTCATTCGAAAATTAAGAAAAAACATACCGATTGAAGGTGGGTTTTTTTTTTCAATTTTAATAGTTTTTTCTGGAAAAGATATTCAACTTAATTATTTCTTATAGATGATCCTAGCAACCGATAACTTTTCAAAGTCCTTTCATACTTACCAACTTGCTTCACTTTCACTTCAATCCAGTGAAACTAGTAAGGCAGGTGTTAATATTCCCATTTGGTAGATGAGGAAGCAAACCAAGGATCGAGGCCAAATAGCTAATTGTATAGCAGCGGAACAGGACTCTTAGTAAGTGTGCATATTACCAGGGAAGCCAGGCAATCTTTCCAAGCTTACGGAAAAAGAATAAACCACTGCTTTGAGGCAGTTGCTGGGCTCTGCAAATGGGCACTGTTAGGTTTTTTGTTAGTTTTTTCCTTCTTGCCTCTCCCTTTCCTTCTGTTGTTCCCTTTTATTATCTCTTCTCTATACTACTTGGCTTACGTTGACCTCTCTTGCTTGCATTGTTCCCAGAGGTGAAACTGCATCTTGTGTTTTGGCAGCATGATTTAAATTTCACTTGGAGATGTTAAGATAGCTCTGTTGTTATTACTGCTTAAATTTGCTTTCCTTCTTTTTTGCCTTTCTTCTACCAAATCTCAGTTTGAGAAGCAGTCAAGATAAACCTAAGTACATTAAATAAAATATTTTAATACGGTCAATTATTTAATGATGGCATAAAGAATAACTAAATGACATAAGAAAGAAAATCTAAAGCAGAAAGTATAAATTGGGCTCTCCAGAGAATTTTGTCATGTTTAAAATTAGGCACAAAAGAGCATTATGCTAAGTCAGAGGATCTGATTTTAGTCCTGGTTCCAACATACCTTCATACCTTCTGTGTGGCCCTAAGGAAATGTGTGACAGAATTAAGTGTTGTTCTGAATACCTCCTATACAGAATGACACCGCCTTGAACTTTTTAGCCCTCAAATACCCCCTTTTCCACTGCTTAGTCCTTCCTCATAGATAGTTAAGCTCAGATCATCCAGTTTGTACAGCAAGAGCACATTACTTTGACTGTGTTTTCTCTTTTATTCCCTTTTTTTAGCCAGATTCTGAAAAGTCTGATCACAGTACCGCAGTTTTCTCAATTCATATTTTCATATTTGTGTGTGTGTGTGCTGTATGTATGTATTGATTTAGGTTTCGATAGTAAGAGGTACACCCTTTTTCCCCCAGCAGTTGCCAAGCGTTCAGTCATTTCATCTCGACATACTTTAGCTCACACCAATAAAGCATACTTTAGTTTGCAACTTTTTCTTTCATCTCCATAATGTCATTATTCTGCTGAAATGATCAATAACTCATCGACAGTATCTAGTCTTTATTTCCTTAGTTGTTTCAGAAATGTCTTTTTATGGTTCGTTTGCTTGAATCATGATCCAAACAAAGTCTACACGTTGCATTTGATTGTTCTGTCTCTTTAGTATTTTTTAAGCTGTAGCAATCCCACTTCACTACTATCTTGATTTTGTTTTTTCTTTTCCTGCCATTGGCTTATTGAAAAACCAGATCAGTTGTCTTACAATCTGAATTTATTTATACCAGAATAAACTTCTTAAAACACTTTTTACATGAATCCCTGCTCATTTGTCTTCATTTTTCATTTTCTAGAGCATTATTGCCCAGTAGAAATATGTAAGCCACAAATACAAACCACATATATGATTTTAAATTTCCCAGTAGCCACATTAGGGAAGTAAAAAGAAACAGGTGAAATGAATTTTAATAATACATTTTATTTAACCCAATATATTCAGAGTATGATCATTTCAAAATATAATCAATGTAGAAATTATTAATGAGGCATTTTACATTGTTTTTTTTTAATACTAAAGATTTAGTGTATTTTACCTGTATAGCTCATCTCAATTCGGACTTGCCACATCTGAAGTGTTCCATAGCCACATCTAACTAGTGACTGCTGTATTGAACAGGCCAGGTCTAAAGGATAATATCTTGGGGTGCCCAGCTGGCTCAATCAGTAAGGCACATGACTCTTGATCTCAGGGTCATGAGTTCAAGCCCCACATTGGGTGTAAAGCTTACTTCAAAAAATAAGTAAATAAATAAAATAGAGGATAAAATCCTAATTCCTTAACCTGGCATTCACTTACCTCCCAAATATTATCCTTAGTTTTCTAGCCTCATTGCTTATTACCTCCATACATGAAACATTTAAACAATGGGACCTTTTCTTGGTACTTCATCCATAATTTTGCTCAGGTAGTTCTCCTTGCTTATACCACTTTTGCTCTTTGCTTCCACCTACCAATTTTATTCCTCTTTTCAGACCCATCTCTTCCATCAAACCTTTTATACTGACTCAATCCTTAGAAATTAGGTCCTCCTCTCAACTTTTGTAGCCAGTCCTGTATGTCCTCCTCATTTGTACCCATCCTATCCCAAGGGTACTATCATACATTTTGGATGTATGTTCTGATTCCCTAATTCCATAAGCTCTGTGAGGACAGGGACACCTCTCAGAGAAACTAAGCACCAGCTATTGTGCCACATCTCTGAAGTTCTAATGATGTGTATCTATAATAGTCTTGTTTCTCACTTTCCTATTTTAAGAAGGTAATTTACCCATTTTATGTAAAACTAATAGCAGAAATAGAAACTATGTTAGCATAATGGTTAAGAGCATGAAGTCTAGGGGCGCCTGGGTGGCTCAGTCAGTTAAGCATCTGACTCTTGATCTCAGCTCAGGTTTTGATCTCAGGGTTGTGAATTTGGGCCCTGCGTTGGGCTCCACACTGGTCATGGAGCCTACTTTAAAAAAAAAAAAAAAAAAAAAGAGCATGAAGTCTAGAGTCAGACTGCATAGTTTTGAATCCAGACTCTGTCTCTTACTGGTTATATGAGCATTTTAAGTTAACTAATCTCTGTGCCTTGGTGTCTTTCTCTGTAAAACAGGAATAATAATAGTATCTCACTCTAGGTTTGTTGTGAGGATTCAATGAGATAATAATGCCTGAAAGTAGTAAATACTCAGGAAAAGTTAGCTTTTGTTGTTATAATTATTTTTTTAAAGAATTTATTTATTTGAGAGAGAGAATGAGATAGAGAGAGCATGAGAGGGGGGAGGGTCAGAGGGAGAAGCAGATTCCCTGCTGAGCAGGAAGCCCGATGCGGGACTCGATCCCAGGACTCCAGGATCATGACCTGAGCCGAAGGCAGTCGCTTAACCAACTGAGCCACCCAGGCGCCCTGTTATAATTATTAATAGTGAAATATTTGTTCCTGAGTTTTGACTATTAGAACATTAAGAATTCATAGCTATATTTTAGGAATTTCCAAACAGAGCAAATGAAAACTACAAACTATTGAGTTGGAAAAATGACCCCCAAACCCAAATGTTTGTTGAACTATATAGTTTGTGGATAAATTAGAAGCATGGGCAAAAACCTCTTAATTCTCGTGTCATCAACATTTAACATAAACAAGATAGGCATACATTAAATATTTAATTTCAAGATGATTGACCAAAAAATAATCAAGATGATTGATCAAGTAGAGTTAAATGTAGATATAGATGTAGATATAAGTATGGTTATATAGTATAGATACAGCAGGGGTTTAAGACGCTTGGTTGTAATGATGGTAAAAATCAATTTTTACTCAATTTATTACTTTAGTATTTGTCTGCCCATTAACTAATGTCTACCACACATTAATAAATTCTTAATTTGAGATCGTATTAGTAAATTGTGCTTCTTATTGATGGTTAATATTTGCAATATATACAGTGTAGTTCTGCTATTTTTATCCTAGGATTATATTTATATTTACTTGGCTCTTTCTACTGGTTTCATTACCAGCTCTTCTTTAATTTCCTTGATCTTATTTATCTCTTGAGTTTTTAGGATTTTCTTATCAGTGAACTAAGCTGTATTTATTTTTAAGTACCACAAAACTTCATGGTTATGTTCTGAAATTAGATGGTTGCCCCTACAGCAACTTAAAATCTACTGGGAAGATAGGAAAACCATCAAGAATTAGCTACTGATGAGGGGCACCTGAGTGGCTCAGTTATTAAGCGTCTGCCTTGGCTCAGGTCATGATCCCAGGGTCCTAGGATCGAGCCCCACATCGGGCTTTCTGCTCAGCGGGAAGCCTGTTTCTCCCTCTCACACTCGCCCTGCTTGTGTTCCCTCTCTCGCTGTCTCTCTCTCTGTCAAATAAATAAAATCTTAAAAAAAAAAAGAGTTAGCTACTGATGAGATAAACACGCACATATACACAGAGTACAGATAGAGCATTGACTCACTTATCCATTCAATCAACAAACCACTTAATGAGTGTTTACTATGTGTCCCACACTTTGTTACAAGAGACGCAAGACAGTTGGCTGTAGCCCTTGTAAAAGCTTGGAGTTTATCTGGGTAAATAGATAATTAAAAAGCAACTAAAGTAACTGTAGGAAGTGCTATGCCACAGGAAATGCAGGTGCTGTGACAGTTACTAATTTAGGTGAATAGAAGAAGGTAGATTTCCTGAATGACTGAAATCTTTCCTCAAAATGAGGCTAATACAGAGAGATGTATGGAAGTATGAAGTTTTAAATATTGAATATTAAGTTTTAATGGAAAGGAGAGATGAATAGAGAAACTTTTTTTCTTTTTTTGGCATACTGTCATAAAGCTTTAGATGGTATTGAGAATCAGCCCTATTGAACAATACCAGTTTTTTTTATTTTTTTAAAGATTTTATTTATTTATCTGACAGAGAGAGACACAGTGAGAGAGGGAACACAAGCAGAGGGAGAGGGAGAAGCAGGCCTCCTGCTGAGCAGGGAGCCCGATGCCAGGTTCAACCCCAGGACCCCGGGATCATGACATGAGCCGAAGGCAGATGCTTAACGACTGAGGAACCCAGGCGCCCCAATCCCACCTCTTTTAGAAATAATTTTTCAGGGACGCCTGGGTGGCTCAGTCGGTTAAGCATCTGTCTGCCTTTGGCTCAGGTCATGATCCCGGAGTCCTGGGAAGGAGCCCTGGGTCCAGTGGGGTGTCTCGCTCTGCCCCTCCCCACGGCTCCTGCTCTCTCTCTCAAATAAATAAATAAAATCTTTAAAAAAAATAGAAATGGTTTTTTATTTTTGTGTTTTCCCCCTCACTCGTTGTCTTCACTTGATCTCTTCTCTCTTTTGTCTTTTCAGTGGTAACCAGCTGTGAAAATTCGTGAATTTGAGCAAGGCAGTGTACTGAGCAGGAGAGACAAAGAGGTAAATACTTTTGCTGACACCACACCTGTTGCTGTGTTTTTCTTGTTTTTTAACTTTAGTTATGTCAGTGTTCTTTCAACCTTGTTTCAGACCTTTTAGAGGTCTTTATCTTACCCGGAATTTTTGTTCCTGTCTTACTACCTTCTTCTCATCTGATGTTTTCATCTTTCCATGAACCTATTAAAGATACCGTCAATAATCCATTTTCTGCTTCTCTTTAGTAATCGTAATAAATACCAAACTTATTTCCCCTATTCTTTTTTTAAAAGCTATTTAAATTTTATTTTATTTACTTATTTGACAGAGGGATAGTGCGAGCATGAAGCGGGGAGGGGCAGAGGGATAAGCAGACTCCCTACTGTGTGGGGAGCCTGGCCTGGGGTTCCGTCCCAGGACCCCGGTATCATGACCTGAGCCTCCCAGGACCCTGGGATCATGACCTGAGCTGAAGGCAGATGCTTAATGACTGAGCCACCCATGCGCCCCTATATCCTTTTTTAAAAGCATTCTTCCTTCTCCATTTTAATTTTTTTAAACTGAATTTTTTTAAGTTTATTATAGTCATGTAATTGACTCACAGAAGAAAGGTTAATCTGAATGATCAAGGGTGTTAATTTGTAGGTTAAAACGTGTTAAACAGTTGATATGAAGTCTGTTTAAGTCAATTAGAGAGTATAATGAAGATGTTTCCAGAGTGTTATGGAACCTTTTGAAGTTAGCTTGGAATTAACTCCTCTACTCAACCATGGCACCCATCTGAACATGCCATTGCATTTAGGTTTTTAAATTTGGGTATATTCCAATAGATATGAATAGATCTACATAGTTTTTAAAAGTTTGACTTTATTCTAAGATTCTTATGTTTTGTTGTAGGAAATAAATTCATGATTCAATTCATCATTAGCATAATGAAAAACATGATCACTCTCATATTTTTTTCAAAAATAAAATGCAACTGGACTGTATACCCAACAAAACATTACTAGGTTTTTTGTTTATGTACCTCTTTGTTTTTAAAACTAGATTAGTGTCATTATTGTAGATTTTTTAATTTACTTATTTTTATTTTTTTAAAGATTTTATTTATTTATTTGTCAAAAAGAGAGAGAGAGAACACAAGCAGGGGGAGCAGCAGGCAGAGGGAGAAGTAGGCTCTCTGCTGAGTAGGGACCCCGATGCGGGGCTCGATCCCAGGACCCTGGGAACATGACCTGAGCTGAAGGCAGACATTTAACTGACTGAGCAACCCAGGTGGCCCTACAGATTTTTTTAATACTAAGTATCTCATATAGAAAGGTAGCACTGATAAAGACGTATAAAATTGGATGTGATCATTTAAAGAAATGATTTGTTTTCCCCTCCAAAATTATTTGATGTAATATTATGAAACATTTTAGTATTGGTTAATATCTTCAAAATTTCAAATTAGTTAATGTTATGCAGAGTTTAATAATATTATGGTCAATTTTAATAGTTGGATATAATTTTTGTATAATGATAGCATTAAGATGAATCAAAAATTGCAACTTCAACAGTTCAAAATCCATGGAAATATGAGAGTAAAAATCAAATTTTGAAATATATTCTTTACTTAGCATTAGGGTTGTTATTATAGTACTATTTTTTTACTTGTGTCAATTTACTAGTAATGAACACATTTAGCATTTCAGCCTCTTCTTGAAACCTTTCAGTTGAATTATTTAGAGACTGATGAAAAACAAATCTTACATGCTTTAAGGGACTTTTGCAATGATGGATTTGATGCCAAAATAATGAAACCACACGGCTTAAAAAATATACTGAAGATAGATGTTTTCTAATGAATTTCCACAAAATATCATATTTTTAAAATATTTTAAGCAATTCATAGTAATACTTGTTAATCTACTGTAGAAGCACCATGAGTATAGTCTTTTGTAATTCATTAGCAATTTCTTTAATGAGTTTTTTTGTGTGATAGATAATGTAACAGACAAATGACAGATTGTTTGCCTTTAATGATTTCCCTGTTTCAAGCCCATTACAAAGCAATTAGAAATCTGACAGCATTTTCACTCTGCATTACTGATCATCTAAAGTGATGAGGAATGAGAGGTGATGAATATTAATTGTATATTTTCATATGATTATCATAAATTATTACCTTGTCTGATGTGCTGCAGGTGAAGCGGGAGCATTAGAGAAAGACAGTCAGATATATTAATTTGAAACACTATGTGATTTTTGTCTTTGTAATATAAATCCTCATCTGTGGTGTTAGTCTCTATGAATATTAACTTAATTTTTAGTTTTTATTTTGATTTATTTTTATTTTGATTTATGGGTAACATAAATTACTTTTCTTATTTCAGTACAAGAAAAGGAAAAATTATTCCATAATACAATGTACACATATCATTTAAATTCAGCATTTTAAGAATCTAATTTAAAAAATGAGATGGTTGGGGTGCTAGGCTGGCTCAGTGTGGAGCATAAGATTTTGACCTCAGGGTTGTGAGTTTGAGCCCTATGTTGGGTGCAGAGATTACTTAAAAATAAAACCTTTAGGGGCGCCTGGGTGGCTCAGTTGTTAACATCTGCCTTCTGCTCAGGTCATGATCCCAGGTTCCTGGGATCACGCCCCACATCGGGCTCCCTGCTTGGCGGGAAGCCTGCTTCTCCCTCTCCCACTTGCCCTGCTTGTGTTCCTCCTCTCACTATCTCTCTCTCTGTCAAATAAATAAATAAAATCTTTTAATAAATAAATAAATAAAACCTTTAAAAAAATGAGATAGTGAATTTGTTGATATGCATACATACAATATTCAGGTATATCAATACAGTGAAAAATATACTTAGAAATAGATCTTATGTTAGTCCTAGGTTAAAGTCAGGTAATCCTGCAAAAGAAATAAGATAAGAAAGTATAACAAGATGTAAAAGAAGATTTTTCTAGGTCCTCTGTTAACAATTCTTTTAGCCCCAGTCCATGGTAAATGCTATTTCCCCAGTGTCTTGCTTCACCTGTTGTTAGGACTCACATGCTATTGTTACTTGGTTCCCAGCCTTGGACTTTTGGAGCAAAGATTGGTCCAAAAACTAGATGGGAATCTTTAGTACAAGGAGAATTGGCAAGCTTACACCATTTGAAATGATTAGAAATATATTTGGATTAATTTTACCAAAATAATTAATTTATATTTTGATATCTCTCTAATCATTGGCTTTAGTTGGTTATCAGTACATACTTAATGAATGGAGTTGAATTTCATTGCACTAATGATGCTGTGTCTTGTGTCCATCCTGTCTTTTTTACCTTTTTGCTATGGTTTGCTCCATGGTATAAATCTCTTAGAGAGGCATGCCTTCCTGGATCCATCTTTATTTATGAAGGTCATAATCTATATGATAATATGATTATAAATCAATAAAACTGAGTATTTATATGCATCTTAGGAATCATTCTCCTTATTTTATATTTGATTATATATATTTATATAATATATATTTATATAACTATATTTATATAATGTATGTAAATTTATATTTACATATATATGTGTGTGTATATATATTTTCTCATTTTATATATATCATGTAAAAGTGCCAGGCCTTCACAAATGAACTTTTTGTGTTCTGGAAACTTAAGGAGAGCCATCTGAAATTCATTACGTATTTACTCAGTGAAAATTCAGATAGCATAATGATAAAAGCAAATTATGAGTAAAAAAGGTTGAGATCCTTACATTTAGTAGCCCAGTTTCATAATATTTTTACTGGCTAAGCTTTCCAAATATGTTATTCTTTACATCTGATGACCTTCCAGTTTATTTTTTTCTACCGGGACTTCCTTCATCTATAAGGCAGTTCCAACTAGCACACCTTATAGAATCAGAATGGTGAGTCCCAATGCCCTCAACTCCTTTCTGCTCATATTCCTTATCTTAGTGTTAGTCTAGACTTCAAGTTGGTTCTTTCTACAGCAAAGCCAATTCTCCTTTTCCTATCTTTCTATGTGCCCCCCCTTTCTTTCTACGTGTAACAGACCACTAACCAACATAGCTATTTGACTTTGAGCCAACGTCTCTACTTATAATTGGTTTAGAAATCTTATGTATTTTTCCTATGACACCTGAGTTCATAGGAACCTGGGCTGTCCAACTGTGACACTCTTAGCAAATCAATAGCTGAGGAAACAGACACTCCTAAATTGTAAATTATAAATATTACATCTTCTCTGATAATAAGGAGTCTCTGGAACACATTCTATCTTTTCTAAAATTTCTTTCTTAGGGCAAGATGCAGAACTAAATACAAAAATAAGGTCTAATGTTTATGATTAACACTTTCACACATTATTTCTATTTCCTTATTTGATCTATATAACAATTCTATAAGGTAGGTAAGGCAGATGCTATTGTCATACACATAAGGAAATAAGACTGGGGAGGGGCAGAGGCAAGATTCAGACTCAAGTTAGCTGAGTCCACATCTTACGCATTTTCTGTCACACTGCCTTAGCTCCCATATGTGAAAGCTCTTCCACTAAATGGCTAAAACTATACAGATAGAAGAACTTTATAGAGTTCCCCTGTGCTATCATTCTTCCTTGTCTTTTCTTAGGGAAAATGAGCCCAAGAAAGTTTAGGATTTGCACCAGGCCCGGCCCAAAACTAAGATCACAACCCCAGAATTTCTTGGGTTAATTCCAGAGGTCTTTCCTTTCCAGTGCACTGCCTTCATGTTTTCTGAATCTACATGATTATTTTCTTTATTTTTTCTTCAGCTATTAAAATAAATTATTGATTATAGTCCTGGCTTGGGAAATATAAGTATTCCCCCCTGTTTTTAGTATTTGTTAGTAATAAAATGAAGTCAGTTTTATCTGGCAAAACTTTTTCATAATGTAGAAACATTCTGGAATATTGTGAGAGTGGAAGAGAGGGACGTGACTGCTTTGTGTTGGGAGAGTGCAGGAGAGGAAGATTGGAGTTATTGCTTGCTCCCATTTCCTTCTTTTTTTAAAGATTTATTTATTTTAGAGAGCCGGGGGGGTGGGCAGAAGGAGAAAATCCTCAAGCAGACTCCCCGCTGAGCTTGAGGTGGGGCTCAATCCCAGGACCCCAAGACCATGCCGCAAACTGAAATCAAAAGAGTCTAATGCTCAACCAACTGAGCCACCATGCGCCCCGCCCCATTTCCTTCTTGATTACCCACATAGGTAATGTCCCAGGGACACTTTCCTCTCTAACTTGGGAGAATCTCTGATTGATTGTTTACACGGTATCTAGGGTTAGAAAAATAGTTAGGGTCAGACAAACAATTCAGGGATCAAATTTTTTTCTTCCTAAGGTATATAAATGTAAATAGTAACAGAAGCTGGGAAAACAAGGTATTAATTACATAATGAGGAACAACAGTTCTCCTAGTACAATAGGCAACTTAGTTCAACATAGCAGTTGGCTCTTGTCTGATTCTGTATTAGAGACCGGATTTTTTACTTTTTCAACTGGTGCCTCTTTCCACCATAGTTATTCTTCTGACCCACTTGTGTAATTAGTTGGTTGGTCATATGACACAGAGACTTCTTGAAAATTGGGTTCATTTCTTGACTCCACACACTTGATCTTTACATATCTCCCTTTTCTAACCTAGTAACAGCAATTCTTCACACTATTCAAGTTTTGAGTGTTTTTATGAGCACTTCTATTTAAATACCATTCTATTACTTATCACTTTCTCTAGTCATAGAAAATCTTTTTAATCTTATTCACAAAGCATTCCCTCTTTCCTTCTCAAAATTTCTACCTAAAATGGATTTATATCTTGTCCCAGTGCGGCATCACTTAGTTGAAGCAATAAGCCATTTAAGATCCCTAGCGAAAAGAAGGGTCAACAAATTGGAAAGAAAACTAAGGAAATAAACTTTTAAATTTGAGCCATCTCAGGGATCTGATATGGTGGAGCTAAATATAAAAGAGGTCAAGATTGGGGCACCTGGGTGGCTTAGTCATTGGGCGTCTGCCTTTGGCTTGTGTCATGATCCTAGGGTCCTGGGATCGAGCCCTGCATGGGGCTCCCTGCTCGGCAGGAATCCTGCTTCTCCCTCTCCTACCCCCCCACCCCCGCTTGTGTTCCCTCTCTCACTGTGTCTCTCTCTGTCAAATAAATAAATAAAATCTTAAAAAAAAAGAGGTCAAGATTCTTGACTAGTCATCAATAAAGAGTTCTGAAACAGATCCTCAGGAGAGAGGAAGTGTGTCAATAGTCATTGGTTTAGCAATGAAGACAGTTTTTACATTCTTTTCTTCTTAACCGTTTTTGCTTACCCTGAATTGGAGAATAGAATAAAAAGGCTTACAACCCTGAAATAGACTACACTATTCATTTCTTACTTGACAATATGACCTGTCCCATTCTATCAGGAAAAAAAAGATACTAAGTTCATTTGGCATATGTGGCCTTTGAGATATTATGTTGGTTGTTTTCCAGTATTTTATGCCCTTCTAGGTGTTACTAATTGGTTGTTTAATTTGTTATTGCATGTTCCCAGGTTAAACTAAGCTGTCTAATTGCCAAATCATGTTTCTCTTGTTTTAAAAATGGGCATGTTTTTCCCTTTTCCAGTCTCCAGGGATATTTTCCCACCATTTTAAGATAGTAAAAGGAGAGGGATATAGTTTAAAAGATTGGAAGGAAAGAGGATTGACAAGACTTTTTTTTTTTCCTTTTGCAGTAGTCATATCATCTGTGTAACTTATTCTATTCCAATAGTCATAAATATTTGACTAATATCTTAATTCATTTTTCGGACTTCTTAAAGTTTAAATTTACTATCTCCCCCAAGAAAAAACTAGATTTCTCTTCAATAAGAATAAGTGGGATCATATCTATGCGTGATGAGGATGTTGCTCTCACAGGCTAGTTCAGTCTTCCTCAGCCATTACAGCACATGGCTTCTCCATCAAGGAGTTAGCACAAGGTAAGCCCCACGGCACTGCTTTGTCACCTTTTATTTGGCACTCTGCCTGGATGGTGATCTTTCAAAATTTTGAATTCTCACACTAAGAGAATGTTACATGATAGCTGTTACTGAAACAAACTGGAAGTCCAAATTAATGTAATTGGATTTGAAGGATTTGTTTCCCAGTAATAATTGAGCAATCTTCCTGTTCTGTTTTGGTTGGCTTACCTCAGTAAATTTCAATAGATTTCAAACTTGACATCATGGCCTATCACACTGCCCCTCTCCAGCCCTATAAAATGTATGGTAAGTCCTCTTTAGCTGTAAGTATAAAACTCAGAACAGTTTATCAATATCCTTTTTGTGACTACTAGGATATCTATAAACAGGAAGATTGTATTTTAATGAAGGGAGAGGAGAAAGGAAAGAACTCTTTGAAATCCAATTTAGCACATTGGCATAAATATTTTCAGATCATTTATTTAGGTAGTAGCTCATAGGTTAGTATTAAACTTCTTGGGCTTCTTTGTGATCAACAGAGCTTTCAGCTTTCCATGGTCAAGTGCTACATTTAATGCATGGCAATAATAAACTTATGCAAAATAAAAGGGAATTTCATGCTTGGGAGGAAAAGAATTTTATGCAATTTTATCCTTACCTTAAGAACTGACCATTAAAGTAATCTAAAATGCAAGGAGTTTTTTTTCCTATCTTTATTTTGGAAAATTGACATAAAAACCTTAAGATTTCCCATGTAGCCTTTTAAAACTTTTTTGAGCCTACTCTATTGCTGCATGATAATCTTTTATTTCTGAAGAATTAGATGTTTCTCTCTCTAAAAGGGAAGGTAAAGCAAGAGCTGAATAATCCTTTACCTATAAAATATGCATATTTATGAAAAAAAGTGTATACATTTGAAAAATGGAATGTATTTTTATGCTCCTATTTATTTGTTACTATGGCAACCACCACACTGCCTAGTATTTATGTTGTCTAAGATTCAGAGCACCTCTTCAAAAAAAATAAATATGCCAGAACCATGTACTGTATTTATTTTGAAGCTTAGAAAAATATTTATTCTAATGCATATTTTTTAAGAAAAATAGCAATAAATAATGTAAACTTCAGCCTGGTTTAAATGATACCTTTTCCAGTGTATGTTTTTAAAATCAAAATAATTACATTTTTTTCCTTGTTATAAAAATCAGAATAAAGAATAGAAATAATGAATTTTTTAAAAAGATTTTATTTATTTATTTGACAGAGAGAGCCAGAGAGCGCAAGCAGGGGGAATGGCAGAGGGAGAGAGGAGCCTGATGCTATGTTGGGCTCCATGCAGGGCTCCATCCCAGGCCCCTGGGATCATGACCTGAGCCGAAGGCAGATGCTTAACCAACTGAGCCACCCAAGAGCCCCTAGAACAATGAATTTTTAAAACTCATGAGTCGGGCCCTGGGTGGCTCAGTCATTAAGTGTCTGCCTTCGGCTCAGGTCATGATCCCAGGGTCCTGGGATCGAGCCCCACATTGGGCTCCCTGCTCAGCGGGAAGCCTGCTTCTCCCTCTCCCACTTCCCCTGCTTGTGTTCCCTCTCTCGCTGTGTCTCTCTCTCTGTCAAATAAATAAATAAAATCTTTAAAAAAAAAAAAACCTCATGAGTCAATCTTAAAAGGTAGTCTCTTGATTTTTCTTATTTTTATGACTTAATATTTTGATTCATAACAAATTTCTGAAAATATAAAACAAGAACACTTAGATATTTAATGTTAGCTACATAAATCAGAAAATATAAATGGTGTGCATTTCTGATTGCAGATGGTTCTTTGATATCTATGAATAAAAGATTTATATTTTGCATGTGAAATGAAAGGCATGATTGTTATTATTTTTCTTAGTTTATTTAAATTATTTTCTGATGTGTGATACATAAATATAATTTCTTAATGTTAAACATCAGAATGGAAGTTATGAAGCATAAATCAGACATGTTTCATGTCACGTATTACCTGTTAAGAAAAACTGCAATACAACATTTAAGTACAACAGAATAGTGAGCATATTGTCTCTGATACTTGTAAACAGGATGGATCTGCAGTTTCACAGTTTATGTTGACAGTATCTTTGTGGGAAATGTAATTATCAAATGAATTATAACATGTCCTAGTATTAAGATTATTAATGGTAATTTTAATTGCCTTTTTCAAGATAATTGGATATGTTCTCATAAGTATATGGGAAAGGGGGTATTGGGCTAATTAGATATTTTGAACTCAGTTATCTTTAAAATATCTAGAAGTTTAACATATATATTTTATATTTTAGGAATTTCTTCTTTTAAATGAATGGTTTCTAACTAGAATTAAAAATAATTTATAGTCCATAAAAATCTCTCCGAATATCCCTTAATATTCCTCCTTGAGTATTAATATGATGAAAAATTTAAATAATGATAGTTTTAAAAATTAAATTTTCTCTACCAGTTAGAAAATAATTCTACAATTGGTCTGGTAAAGAGATAATATTTTATTCTAGTAATGGGTACTACTCTATGGGTGTTCATATGCTATTTTTTGGTAGCTTTAGAAATTGGTACATTTCTTTTTTTTTTTAAGATTTTATTTATTTATTTGACAGAGAGAGACACAGCAAGAGAGGGAACACAAGCAGGGGTGGAAAAGGGAGAAGCAGGCTTCCCGCCGAGCAGGGAGCCCCATGCGGGGCTCGATCCCAGGATGCTGGGATCGTGACCTGAGCCGAAGGCAGATGCCCAGTGACTGACCCACTCAGGCACCCCAGAAATCGGTACATTTCTAAAAAGAAATCCCATTTGGAAATACACATCAACAGCCTTAAAATTGTTCATACACTTTGATCTGGGAATTTAACTTCTAAAACTTCTTTTAGTTAGGAAATTTTCTGTGGTATGGTCAAAGGTGCATGGGAACCACAGCTTTATTTGCAATAGGCAGCATTTGGAGCAACTAGCTAGGATATTTAAAAAATAATAAATAATTATGTTTTCAACAAGTATTTAATAACATAAAAATATTCTCATTCAGTAAACACAACTGTACATAAACTATATAATATGGTCACACTTTGTTTAAAGAAAAGGCTATAGAGTTGCCTGGGTGGCTTGGTCGATTAAGCATCTGCCTTCTGCTCAGGTCATGATCCCAGGGTCCAGGGATCGAGCCCTACATTGGTTTCCCTGCTTGGCGGGGAGCCTGCTTCTCCCTCTCCCTCTGCCTGCCAATCCCCCTGCTTGTGTGCTCACTCTCTCTCTCTCTATCAAATAAATAAATAAAATCTTTAAAAAAAATAAAAAAATAAAGAAAAGACTATATCTCAGGGCGCCTAGGTGGCTTAGTTGGTTAAGCGTCCAACTCTTTGTTTTGACTCAGGTCATGATCTCCTGGGTCATGAGATCCAGCCTCGTGTTGGGCTCCATGGTCAGCAGGGAGTTGGCTTAAAGATTCTCTTCCTCTGCCCCTCCCTGTGCTTGTGCTCACTCACATGCTCTCTCTCTCTCTCTCTCTCTCAAATAAACAAATAAATCTTAAAAAAAAGAGAAAAGATTGTATCTCTGTAAAATCATAGATGAAAGCCTGAAAACAAATACTCACAAATTATAATAGTGGCTAACTCCAAGGGTAAGAGATTATAAGAGACTTTTCCTTTTTAGACTTTTTTCTCTAATCTTAGTATGGGTATTTCGGTAATAACTGCAATTATCATCAAATTGTTTTTAATAGGACAAGTTAATTAAAATTGTGTTTATATTCATTAATGAAAATTTAGCTAATGGAGAAGTAATGTTGTCTTGTTCAACATTGAATTCATTGTCTATTTAAAGTCTGGGAATAGTGGGTACTTAATAAATATTTGATGGTTTGAACAGAATAATGATGGGATCAGGAATTAGCAAAGTGGTTTTAGGGAAAACACATATGGAGGACCACAAAGATGCCTTCTTTATGTTTAAGTAAACTTGATTTATCATAACAATGGGTGACAGGATAATAAAGTGATAAGAATATGCAAGAACTGTTCTGCAAACCATAGTTCTGGTAGCATAGAATAAGGCAAAACCTGGATGGCTGGATTTATCCTAGTACATTTAGTTTGTATAGTTGTATAATTATTGCTATTAGAACAAAACATTCCAGCAGGAAAAATAACTTACTTGAGAGTCTGGGACTCGAGTACTTAACCCTCCAACTTTTTTTTCCCAATTGAACAATTATTTTTATAAAACAAATTTTGATAAAACAGGGAATACTCTGAAATACAACTATTATAAAATTAGAAAAATAGACTTCCACAGTTAGCTATATTTCTATTGCTGAAAATTTCATTTTGAAAATAATAATTAGCAATCTAGGTGATTAATAGATATTTTACATGTTTATACACTAAAAAGGTACATTTCATGAAGAAATCAAGTGTCTTCCTTCAGTGAATTGAATAATCAGCCTTTTGGACAAACTGTGGGAGATGAGCCTTTACAAAATGAGATCTCTGCAAAGGTAGCCTTCCACACGTCTCCTAATAAGATCATTATCTTGACAGTATTTTAATATACCTGAGGGCAACCTGAGAGCAACCACAAGGTATAATGGCTTCCACTGTGGTACAGAGACATTGTTTCTGCACTGGGGAGAAGTTAATGGAAATTAAATCAAGGAGGCCAAATCAGGTGACAAGAAGTAAGGTAGTCCACTGCTAGAATGCTACAGTAGTCCTCAGTGGACAGATACAAGTTCTGACTAGGTGAAATATAGCCAAGAGCTCTACGTAAGGATTTCCAAATATGCATTGCTTGGGACTGGTCTTTGGAGGTTAAATCTGATGATTGGTTCATTAAATATGTACAAGCTATATGTGCTGGAAACTAGAGAACAATGACCTGAAGCCTTTTTTAAAATTAAGGCTTTTTTAGAGCAGTTTAAGATTCATGGCAAAATTGAAGGAAAGGTATGGAGATTTCCCATAAAACCCCTACCCCCACACATACATAGTCACCCCCATTGTCAATATCCCCCACCAGAGGTATATTCGTTACAATTGATAAACCTACATTGACACATCATAATCAGCTGGAGTCCATAGTTTACATAGGGTTCACTCTTGGCATTGTGTATTCTAAGGGCTTGGACAAATGTATCCATCATTATGGTTTCATATAGGATATTTTCACTACCATAAAAATCTTCTGTGCTCTATTTATTCCTACCTCCCCATACCCCTAACAACCATTGATCATTTTAATGGCTCCACAGTTTTGCCTTTTCCAGAATGTCATGTAGTTAGAATCATAGAGTACATAGACTTTCAGATTGGCCTCTTTCACTTTCATAAGGTCCCTCCATGTCTTTTCATGACATAGTAGCTCATTTATTTTATTTAATTTTTATTACTTGTTTTTTAATTAAATTTTTTTAATTTTTTAATTTAAATTCAATTAGTTAATATATAGTATATTATTAGTTTCAGAGGTAGCATTTAGTGATTCATCAGTTGCATATAACACCCAGTGCTCATTATATCATTTCATAGTTTTTCATTTATCCACTGAATTCAGAACATCTTAGTTGTTTTCAAAATTTAGCAATTATGAGTAAAGCTGCTATCAACATCCATGTGCAGGTTTTTTGTGTGGACATAAGTTTTCAAATCCTTTAATAGATACCAAGAAGCACAATTGCTGAATCATGTGGTAAAAGTATGTTTCCTTTTCTAAGAAACCACCAAACTGTCTTCCAAAGTGGCTGTATCATTTTTGCATTCTCACCAGCAATGAATGAGAGTTCCTGTTCCTCCATGTTCTTGTCAGTATTCGGTGTTGTCAGTGTTGTGGATTTTGGTCATTCTACTAGGTGCGTAGAGGTACCTCGGTGTTGGTGTAGTTTGCATTTCCCTGATGTCATATGATGTGGAGCATCTTTTCATATGCTTATTTGCCATCTGTATATCTTATTTGGTCAGGTTCAAAGTCTTGGACCCCTTTTAATCAGGTTGTTTGTTTTCTTATTACTTGAGTTTTAAAGGTGATTTTTATATTTTGGATAACAGTCCTTTATCAGATATACCTTTTGTAAATATTCTCTCCCAATTTGTGGCTTGTCTTCTCATTCTCTCGATGCTGTCTTTCAGTGAGCAGAAGTTTTACTTTTTTTTAAGATTTTATTTTTAGGGGTGTCTGGGTGGCTCAGTTGTTAAGTGTCTGCCTTTGGCTCAGGTCATGATCTCAGGGTCCTGGGATGGAGCCCTGCATAGGGTTCTCTGCTCAGCGGGGAGTCTGCTTCTCCCTCTCCCACTCCCCCTGCTTGTGTTCCCTCTCTCGCTGTGTCTCTCTCTGTCAAATAAATAAATAAAATCTTAAAAAAAAAAGATTTTATTTTTAAGTAACCTCTACACCTAACATGGGGCTTGAACTCACGACCCTGAGATCAAGAGTCTCATGTTCTACCAACTGAGCCAGCCAGGTGTCCCAGAAATTTTTTATTTTAATGAGGTAGTCTATTCTGTTATTTCTTTCATAGATTGTGCCTTTGGTGCTATAGCTAAAAAGTCATTGCCATACCCAAAGTCATCTATGTTTTCCCCTATTTCATATTCTAGGAGTTTTATAGTTTTGTTTTACATTTAGTTTGATTCATTTTGAGCTAATTTTTGTGAAGGATATGAGGTCTGTGTTTAGATTCTTTTTTTGTTTTGTTTTCAAGTGCATGTCCAGTTGCTCTAGTACTACTTGTTGAAAAGATTATCTTTATCCCATTGTATTGACTTTGCTCCTTTGTCAAAGATAAGTGTGGGTCTATTCTTATGTGGATGTATTTCTGGGCTTTTTAGGTATTTCTCATATAGATCTTGTACATACTTTATTAGATTTATACTTCAATATTTCATTTTTTTATGATGTTATGTTAATCACCATACATTACATCATTAGTTTTTGATGTAGTGTTCCATGATTCATTGTTTGTGTATAACACCCAGTGCTCCATGCAGTATGCGCCCTCCTTAATACCCATCACCAAGCTAACCCATCCCCCTCCCCCCTCCTCTCTAGAACTCTCAGTTTGTTTCTCAGTGTCCATAATCTCTCATGGATCGTCACCCCCTCCAATTTCGCCCCCTTCATTTTTCCCTTCCTGCTATCTTCTTTTTTTTTTTAACATATAATGTATTATTTGTTTCAGAGTTCAATATTTCATTTTTGAATGCTAATGTAAGTAGTAATTTTTTTTTAAATTCAAGTATAATTAATATACAGTTAGATTAGTTTCAGGTTTACATTATAATGATTTAACAATTGTATATATTTCTCAGTGCTCATCAAGTTAAGTGTACTCTTAATCCCCTTCATTTCTTTCACCTATACTTCCACCTACCTCACTCTGGCAACCAACAGTTTGTTCTCTGTATTTAAGAGTCTGTATTTTTGTTTGTCTCTTTTTCCTTTGTTCATTTGTTTTGTTTCTTTTTTTTTTCTTTTAAGTACTCTCTATGCTCAACATGGGGTTTGAACTCATGACCCCGAGATCAAGAGTCACATGCTCCACTGACTGAGCCATCCAGGCCTCCCTGTTTTCTTAAATTCCATATACGAGTGAAATCATATGTTCTTCTTTCTCTGACTGACTTATTTCACTTAGCATTAATATCCTCTAGGTCCATCCATGTTGTTGCAAATGGCAAGGTTTCATTCATTTTTATGGCTAATATTCCATTCCATATTTTAATCCATTAATCTATGGGTAGATTTTTATCCATTCATCTATGGATGGACACTTGGGTTACTTCCATACTTTGGCTATTGTAAATAATGCTGTAATAAACACAGGGCTTCCATTTTTTCTTTTCAAATTAGTGTCTTCTTTGAGTAAATACCCAGTAGTGGAATTACCAGATATGAAGCCTTTTAAGATGATGGTATTTCCATACTTCTTGTCTTCTTGCTTTATAACTTTCTGCCACATGAGTGCTTTCCTTTATTCCTTCTATCTCCAGCCCACTAGAAGGCACCATATAATGTGAGTTTGAATATTCAATTCTGCTATACAAGATAAGAAAACAAATGGGATGATGACACTCATAAGAAATGTTGAGCATCTGGGTGGCTCAGTCGGTTAATCATCTGCTTTCAGCTCAGGTCATGATCCCAGGGTCCAGGGATGGAGCCCCACATCAGGCTCTTCTCAGCGGGGAGTCTGCTTCTCCTTTCCCTCTGCCCCTCCCCCTCACGCACACATGCTCTTTTTCACTCTCTCTCAAATAAGTAAATAAAATCTTTAAAAAAAACCACTTTGGTTTGTATTTCTAACAGATAATATATTTTTTAAATCACAAGCATAAAATGGTTATTTGCCATTTTTTTAAAGATTTTATGTATGTATGTATGTATGTATGTAGAGGAAGGGTGAGAGAGCACAAGCAGAGCCTGACATGGGCTCAGTCCCACAACCCTGAGATCACGACCCCAGCTGTAATCAAGAGTCAGATGCCTAATCAACAGAGCCACCCAGGCACCCCTATTTGCCATAATACCATTACCCATAATACCCAAAATTGAGTGTTGTACCCAATAGCAAATAACTTATGAAGACAAATATGCCCAATTAATTTTTAACAGATAATATATATAACAATACCATTTATTCATAACCAATAAAATAATTTCCTTAGTATCTATAATACCCAGTTTGTGTTCAAATGTCAACAATTGCCTCAAAAATTTGTCTTATTAAAGTTAGTTTGTTCGGGACACCTGGGTGGCTCAGTCATTAAGCGTCTGCCTTTGGCTCAGGTCATGATCCCAGAATCCTGGGATCGAGCCCCGCATTGGGCTCCCTGCTCCACGGGAAGACTGCTTCTCCCTCTCCCACTCCCCCTGCTTGTGTTCCCCCTCTCACTGTCTCTCTCTCTATCAATAAATAAAATCTAAAAAAAAAAAAGTTAGTTCAAATTGGAATCTAAATAAGGTTTAAGAATTGTGTTTGGTTGATATAATTCTTAGTCTCTTTTCACTTGTAACATTTCTCCATCTTTATTTTCAGTGTCATGTCATTTAACACGTTTTTCTACATACAGTATTTCTCACAAACTAGAAGTTAGATCTAGAGACCTGGGTACATTTTTGGGTAGGGGATGACATGGCACTTATGCATGTGCGTGCTCACATCTTTTTTCTCATAGTTTAGTTTTAAAGTACAGCTGTTTCTTTTTTTTTTTTTAAGATTTTATTTATTTGAGAGAACGAGAGCTCAGGAGCAGTGTGAGGGACAGAGAGAGAAGCAGACTCCCACTGTGCAGGGAGCCCAGTGCAGGACTCGATCCCAGGACTCTGGGATCATGACCTGAGCTGAAGGCAGACACTTAACCAACTGAGCCACCCAGGCGCCCTTCTCCATAAACTTTTATTTCCACTGCATTTCTTCTACAGAATTTTATCTTTTATGCTTGAAAGTCTTTTTTAGGCTTTCTTTAAGAAACCATATATATGGAAGGCAATGATCTGGACATTGATTTGCTTATAACTATCCACACTTACTTGCCCCTTGGAAAGCCCCATGTACTGTTTTATTATTGGTAGTTAGTACCCCAACTTGAAGTCCATTAGACCTTTTCTCTTCTGTAGCTGACACATTTTACCTACTATGTGTGAGCACATCAACTTTATGAAGTGGCTACTATTCTCAACCCTTTCTTACAAATGAAGAAACTGATGCAGAAAGATGTTACGTGACTTGTCCAAAGTGTCACAGCTAGTAAGTGGGCAGTGGGGATGTAATTCCAGACACTCTGGCTCCAGAGTCCAGGCCTCTAACCACTGTGTGCTTGAATGCCTTTTTTAAAAAAAAGGTGGAAGAGCAGATCTAGAGGTGGGGATGAGTGAGAGCTTCTATTCATGTAAAATGATTAAGAGATGGAAAGTAAAAAAAATAGTGGTTTTTAGTGTGTCAGTAAATAAACTATGCATGTGTTAATAAAACATAAGGCAGTGCCTTTACCTGTACTTCGCTAAAATACCATAGTAATGTCAGTCAAATTAAAATTAACACATTTTTATTTCTTTAATTTCTAATTAACAATTAGTTTTCATTTAATTAGTAATGTGCATGAATGTTATCTGCAAACTTATTCTATTCTGCATATTCTACTTAACCTGTTATATGTTCTGCTTTTAGTGAGGATAACACTGTTTTTATCGTAACATTATAAAAGAAATATTGCATTTAATAGTGGTAATGATTTCACACTTATATAATTCATTCCACCGAAAGGCCTCCTGAAACTCTTTTACATGGAAAGTAAAACTATACCATCACTCAAATGATTGCTTCTTTTAGTGAAGATTAGGACTGTAATCGTGCATAAGTAAAAAGTAAAAGTATTTCTATATTTCAAGAGTTATAGTTTGATGCAAATTTTCTTAGTTTTTAATAATCGGACTATATAATAAACACACCAGGGCAGTCAAATGATTTCATTCTGCAAGGTGATTTACTTTGTAATCATACAATTTTGCCTTGCTATACACAGCTAGAGTTTTTCACTTATAAGCATTCCTCAATTAAGAAGACTCAACCTATGAAGAAACTGAACAAGCAGTGGTTGTTATAGAAGCCTGAGAGAAACTTGTTCCTCCTGCTGGGAGAAGCTTAAAGGGAGAGGGACAGTGTGAAGGCCAACAGCCCTTTGGTCTTCAGTTGGAATATGAGAGGAGTGCTGGGCAGAGAATAGCACCTTTCCTTATTAAAGTATGGAGAAACAGATACCTTTTCTTATATTGATATAGATTTGGATTCACCTAACACTTCATGAATGTCTACCATATGCCAAGCACCGTGCCGGATGCTTTCATGTTCACCATTTTATTTATTTAATCCTTATAACCATGTAGATAACCAGTTTTGCCAATGGGAGGATTAAAGCTCAGAAAGGCTATAATACTCATGGTCCCATAGCTAGAAAGTGGGAGACAAAGACATGATCTTATGTATTACAGGTATGTATTTTTCCATAATACCTGTGAGTTTAAATTATATTATAGTTCTTTCATTCTTCCATACGCTTAATTAACAATAATCTAGCAACTTGCTAACTAGCTAACTTGCTTTTCTGGAAAGCAGTTTAGTTCAAGGAATATCAGGAGTTTCGGGATGAGATTCAACTGCAGACAACAAAGACCCTCTTTCAAGTCTTTGCCAAGATTTTATCACCTCAATGAGGCCTATGCTGACAAACCTATTTAAAATTGCATTCCTGGGGCCCCTGGGTGGCTCAGTCAGTTAAACGTCAGACTCTTGGTTTCAGCTCAGGTCATGATCTCAGGATTGGGGGGATCGAGCCCCGCATCTGCTTGTCCCTCTCCCTCTGCTCTTCTCTCTCTCTCTCTCTCTCTCTCTCTCAAAAAAAAAAAAAAAAAAAGTAATCTCTACACCCAACATGAAGCTCAAACTCACAAATCAAGAATGGCATGCTCTACCGGCTGAGCCAGCCAGGTGCCCCAGGATTATACTGTTCAAAGATTTAGATTCATACTTTTGTTTTCCTTTAGGCTTTCATCCCTGTTTTGTTTTGTTTTTTAATCATGAGATCTCACATTTAGCAACTGCTGCATAGTCTAGAACATGATGAGAAATAAATTGTGATTAATGCCCACCCTCAATTTATAACCCTGGAGAGTTTTATCTTTAAATTAAATAACATTCTTCCTCATTTTTAGCTGAAAATGGCAAAAAGAGAAACAGATGATCACAGAGCATCACTTTCTCAGTGTTCTTTATCACCCTTGACTAATGCCATGGAGGTATCCCAGCAGAGCAACGCTGAAGGCACCTTCAGTGGAAATACCATTCACCCAACTTATAAATGTATTTCAAAAGATTTACCAAGGTAAGAATATTACTTCAGCAGCTTAAACTGAATCCTGAAGGAGATAAAGTGCTTACACAAAGTTGTCTATGTAAATGCTCAATATTTTGTGGAGATGATGTCAATAATAACTTGGAGATATGATGGGCTATGAAGGTTGTTGTCTGGATTAGAGCCCTTCAATTTCTTTTATTCTACGGGAAGAAAAAAGGTAGATGAGGCAATAAACAGAAATTATCCCTGGAGTTTGACTTGGACAGTAGCATAATGATAAAAATGATAATGGCAGGGCAGATAATATTTGCTCTATGCCAGTCACCATGCTAAGCACTTAACCTGCATTGTTATCAATTTAGTTCTCCAAACAACCTTGGGGGGAATATAAGCCAGGTAGTATTTAAACATTTACATTTTACCAAGGAAGAAACAAAGACCTAGATAGGTCAATTAACTTGACCAAGATTACAGAGCTTGTAGGTAGAGAATGTACGGTTTGAACCCATGTGGATCTAACTCCACAGCCAGAACTTTAAACTGCTATATCATACCACACTTCTCAGAAATGCAAAGCAGAGGAGACAGAGGTATTTTTCCTGTGTTTTTTTCTCCATTAGAAAGTGAAAGGATGAAAAAGTATCTGCCAGGTGTGTGTGTGTGTGTGTGTGTGTGTGTGTGTGTGTGTGTGTGTGTGTGTGTGTGTGTGTGTGTGTGTGTTAAGATTTATTTATTTATTTTAGAGAGAGCACACCAGGAGGGGGTGGAGGAGGTGGGGGAGGGCCTGAGGGAAAGGGAAAGAATCCCAAGCAGGCTCCATGCCCAGCACAGAGCCTGATGCAGGGCTCAGTCTCACAACCCTGAGATCATGACCTGAGCCGAAACCAAGAGTTGGACGCTTAACCAACTGTGGTGCCACCTGGGCGCCCCTATCAGGTTTTGATAAACTATAGGATGGCTAAATGTGATGTCATAGTCTTAATGTTAAATAGAAAACATATACTATAAGAGCATTAAAGAAAATATTAATAAATTAAGAATTATGTTAATCTCCTATAAAAATGCCAGTTTACATTTATATCTTGAAACAGTTTGTTTTTTGTTTGTTGGTAAATTTAGGTGAAAGTGAAATTTAGCTAATTTTTGTTTTGCTTTATTCCTCTGACCTCTGAGTCCATATTAGCAGTGTCTGAGGTTATTTATCCAGTGTACTAGCTATATGCCTAGATAATTTTTTAGAACATCATTACCCAGTATAGTTATACTGTAGAGATGTACGTTGTTCATGAAAGTGTTCTTTCCAATAAGACAATGGAAAACAATTTCTAAATAAGATTTTAAGTATTCCTTTCTACAAATGCCATTGCTAATATAATGTGTATTTACACATTTTTATTCCCTTTAGAATTTGTTTTTATCAACTTTCCTTTTTAAAATAGTGCTTTTTATTCCAACTATCTTTTGTGTAGTTTTAGATTTTTTTTTGTTAGAGTTAACTATAATTTCATTTATATAGTTTCTGCTTCTCATTTTCTTTCTTTGATTCTGATTCTTTTTAACTTTGGCCTTATTTGTCCTTTTTTTAATGTCAGTCTTTCTTTTCATGTGACACCTTCCTATCATCTGTTTTTTTATAGTTTATTTCAATGTGCTACTCATATTTCTTTGTCTGAATCCTGACTTCTTTTTTGCCACTATTACCTGTTACCATCAACTTTGATTATAATGCACCTGGAAAATAAAGTAAACATTTTCTTGGTAATTGAATGGAAAGTCAAAAAGATAATGCCCAGAGATCTTTAACTTTCATGAAAAAGAAAATGATGAGTTTCAACCTGAAAGGGGTCAGGTTCATAAAGGCTAATGGTAATCTAAGATCCGTTGGCATTAATAGGATTATCAGAGAGAGGCAATTTTCTCTATGAATAAAGACATTTTCCCCCTGATTGAGGTTAAAACTTTTCTTGTCTCATTCTTGTTTTCCTTGCCACCTTTCTTCCAACGTTTGTGTGATCTTTTTATGAGAAATAATTATTAAAATATAGTCAATTTGTTTTTCCTTTACTTATATCACAAGAGATTATGTTTCTTTTCACTAAACACACTGTATGTTTTACAAAATATGCCCACATGTATTAAATTCATTCATTGCAAGCCATACAGTGACTGGTCACTTTATTCTCATGTTATTACCCAGTGCTATTAATTTATTCTATATTGTATTCACATTATCGACTCTTCTCTCTTGTGTTCTTTCAATCTTTTTCCTTTGTCACTCTCTTGTATTTGTTTGTAATAGAGTGAAAACTGCTGTGCCAGGTTCCTTCCTCCAGCAAGAAAACTAATGACCAACAGTGTAAATGAGTTCAACATATTGTGCCAAAGAAGGTCTGATCCTCCCATTTTATGACTTACCACTAGGAGGTCAGATGACTGGAAATATCTAGCCTAATTCCTATGGCTACTTCCAGGAAAGCAGCAGAATAAGAAACTTTTCCTACCTAGCTATGGTCTGATGTATTCCCAGGTGACCTGGAACAGGGCACCAGCCTTTGAGACATGGATGGCAGGATTAATTATTTATTGATAACAGGTATCTATGGACAGTTCTGTCATATTTATAGAAGGTATTTCCAAATGCTGAGTAGAAGATTTCTAAATTACAATTGCATTTTAAAATTAAGAGAATGTTGTAAAAATTAGTATCTCTTTCTACCCCACACATAAAGTATTTTAATGATTTTTAGCTGATGATCATCAAAGGATGGAATTTCATGATTTTTACAATAGAAAGTTACAGTATTTTTAAATCCTGCTTGCAGCTGAGTGTGTTGCCAGTTCTTTTAGTTCCCTGTGGGAGAAATTATTTTTAGTACACTAAATAAGGACTTAAATCAGTTTTAAAAGTGAATTACCAATAATTTTTTGTTATATATTATATGGGTTGCTTTTTCACAGACAAATCTTGCTTTCAAGGAACCTAATAGGACCTAAACCATTAATTCACTTTTTTATGTCATTTTAGTTATCTTGGATATTTTTTGCTTCTTTTTTTGAGGTAATCTCTGTGCCTACCATGGGATTGAACTCTCGAGCCTGAGATCAAGTGTCTCATGCTTTACTGACTGAGCCAGCCAGGTGCCCTAGACCTTGGCTATTTTTACATGGAATGAATCTTAGATTCTTTTTTAAACATAAAAATTTGGTCACATTTCCTTTTCCAGGGACAGTTTAAGTTTAGCAATTTCATCATTCCAAAGACGAGCAGTCCATTCCCAGCCTGGAGTGGGCAGCCAAAGGGAGTGAGGGAAGATGGCAGCAGTGAAGGAAGCAAGGAAACACCTTCAGTGCTCTACCTTCATTACCAACAAATTACCCTTGGCATAGTTCACAACTTTTTTCAAAAATTTTTTTCAAAAACAAAATCTCTACAGATCTAAAGATTAATGTATTATTTCCTTTTAAAATGTTAAAAGACTATATTGTTTCCTTTGGAAGATTTACATTTCCTCTGGAAACGTTGTATATGGTATCTGTAACCTCCTCCAGTTTTAGTTTTAAGATGTACCTTGTTTTTATTCCTTTGTATTCTGCATAAGCACAAATATTCTTTTCTTCCTTTGGGTGGGATGATCCTATACTCAAATGGGTCCTTTACCCAGAGAACTTGCTCTTCTTGTTTAGAATTTCCTTCTGTAAAAGTAAAAAAGTTCAATTTAACAAATGTTGAATGGCTCCTAGAGGGTATATATGTGGCTTGAACATAACACATTGTTTATTATTCAATCATCAAGTTCCAAGTAAAAATTTGACATAGTATGTGTTATAGAATAACTGGAAATTGCTCTGCAATTGGGATACCCTTACCTAAATTTCTAGGCCAAACTAGAGATATAATTTCTTCTGCTATTGGAAATAAAATTTGGGGGGAATTGTTTGCTTTTATTAGTATCACTTCTGTTATTTACTTTCTATGATGTTTAAATCACATTTTATCTAGTAATTATAGAAAGTTATTTATATCTTTAGGTTATTCATTTCATCAAGTTGGAAAAAGGTTCTGATGAAGTTTAATGAAATTTTTGTGCTTTATGTACTCCAGAGATTTTATAGCAGGTTACATTCACCAAACATATGTGGGATTATTTCTTTCATCAGTTGCATTTCAGTATTTTAAGCTGGTGATTTATTATTGAATGTACTTAGGGTCATTTTCCCTTATGTTTACATTTTCTTATTTGTATTTATTCCAATTAGAGAGTTTAATTACCATTAAAATGGTAATAGGATAAAGATAAGTTTTACAAATGACAATATTAAAAAAACACACATAACTCTTCATGAAGGTTTAAATGCCATAAGAATATAAAGCAAGAAAGATATGCTTGTCAAATATACAGTATAAATAAATAATTTAGATGAAAATGGTTGACTACATTTAACAAAGAGACTACCAAGTAATGAGGGGCTAAAGAGTGGTTGTTAGATTTGATGTACTTCATTGTATATTGTAAGTAATTGCTATCCATAAAAAAATCTATGGCTTCTGTATAAGAAAAAGAGACATTTTGACAGCCAACACTGGTATGAAGCGACAGCAAGTACAAATCCTTGGCAACTGTCATTATTCTACTGTTGAATTCATATCTAAACTGTGTGATGACTTAGACCTGCATGTTTGTTATTGAGCCATGATCTGTCAAAGTAGCCACACTTCCTACTTATGAATAGAATTATTAGCCACATGCAGATTTCTTCCATAGAAATCTAAATTCACCAAGCATGCTTTGTGTTTCAAAGAGCAGGGAAATAAAAACTCTGTCATTTTTATGCTTATGCTGAAGTTTCTGGTGAAATGTTCCTGATTAAGTAAAAGTAAAATGCTTAGAAAATACCATAGTAGTTTATACTTTAGCCCATTATAAAATTAGTAAAGATTTTGAATAAAACAAAAAGTAAAGCAAGTGTGATTCAAGAGCTGATTGTATGTTAGTCTACTATTAGCACAAATTAACAGAAAACTCAACTGAAAATGACTTTAAAAATGAAGAAAATGAGGAAGAATTCATTATCTTACATAACAGATGCAGGGCAATTCTAGGGTTAAATTCAGTGGTTCAGCAGTGTTTTCAAGGAGCCTAACTCTTTGGCTCCTTCCCTCTGCCATCCTCAGAATATTGGCTAGAATCCTTGGGTATGATTCCTCCTACTTGCAAGATGGCTCATTACATGTTCACTCAACAACGTCCAACTAAAGAAAATGGATATTTGATCACTTATCTCTCTCTCTCTTTTTTTAAGATTTTTTAAAAGTAATCTCTGTACCCAATATGGGGCTCTAACTCACAACCCCCATATCAAGAGTCGCATGCTCTAATGACTGAGCCAGTCAGGCCCTCCTATATTTCTTTTTATTAGGGCAAAAAACCTTTCCCCAGACGACTTTGCCTTATGTCTCATTGGCCAAATTTGGATCACAAGCTGATTACTTAACCTGCAAGGGACAAAGGAAATATAATTACCACCATTGGTGTTAGACACTGAGGATTTACCCACTGGAGCTCATCAGGGGATACCTACCATGGGCATATAAAGAGGATGAATCCTCAAATATAACTGAGGCTTTTCTTTAAAGAAAAAATCAGTGGAAAAACTGTTGAATAAATAATATTACCTGACATAACTCTTAGCTTTGGCTTTATTATATTTTACTTCTAAAATTGTGTTTGTCGGTGGCATTTTTGTGACACATTTTGGTATGATGTCATAATTATCAAAGAATAAGTCCTGCATATCAATTACTGGTTGAGTTCTAGTAGAAGTATAAAAGATACAAAACAAAGACCTTACCCTTGCAGAGTGAGATGTAAAATCATGTGAAATTACATAGCAAATCACAAAGCAAACATTTCAATATGCAAACTAGTACATTAATTCATATAGGACCTTGGGGGGATGATTTAGAAATAAGGAATGATTAGGATTTAGTAGGCTGAACTCCTGTCATGTGTCTTGTCAGTTTGAGCAGCTTTGTTGAGGCCTCCTCTATTCCGCTAACCCCTGAATTTCTCCCTCATAGTAGCCAGGACTTTCCTTCACAGTACTAATCACAGTTAATAATTATAAGTTTATATGCGTGACTATTTGTATAAGTTTCTCTCTTCCACTAGACAATTATTGTTATTATGCAAGGAGTTCTAGAAAATGTAACCACTGAGTTTAGATTAATATTTATTAAATACCTGCTTATGGAAAGATGTACAGTAATGGGTATAGATCAGCTGAATGAAACCCATTGGCAAATGACTGGTAAGAACTAATGAAGGCAATGTGGTGTAATTATAGCTGAAAGATATTACAGAGGAGCAATGAGCAGGACCAACTGGTAGAACTCCTTGAATAGGAGATTGACAAGTATGATTTTATTAGTTTTCCTCGAATTTCTATAAAAAGCCACTAAGACCCACTAATGCTATTAAAGCAGAGAAATGGGAAGAAAAATTGCTCTTGTCAAAACTAGAGTTATACCCTTAAATCTTATCATAGTCTTATAATTTTCTGTACTACTTTCTGAGCATATTTTCTTAGACTTTTGGACCTCAGATCTTTATTTAGTTGTCACTTGTGAAGTAAAAATTGTAAACCAGATTTAACAAAAATTACAAAAAGTAAAGCATAATTAAACAGTAGTCTAGACAATCAAGGGGGCTACAAATTCTACAATGTATAAGATCTATCCTTGACAGTCTTTTGGATTATGATAAAAAGCTGATAGGTAGATGAGGTATAGTAGTGTTTGAGAAAAGGATAAAAGCTTAATCTACTAATGTACCTTTGAGCTTTGTAGTTCTGTGACTTACCATATCCATTATATCATGTAAAGAAATTGTTTAAAAGATTCATTTACCAGGGCGCCTGGGTGGCTCAGTTGGTTAAGTGTCTGCCTTCAACTCAGGTTATGGTCTCGGGTTTCTGGAATCAAGCCCCGTATTGGGCTCCCCTGCTCAGCGGGGCATCTGCTTCTCCCTCTCCCTCTGCCCCTCCCCGCTCTGTCCCCCACCTCTCTCTACCTTTCTCTCAAATAAATAAATAAAATCTTTAAAAAAAAGATTCATTTACCTAAAGTATTATAGTTTTTAATTAACTGATAGTTTTTATTCATACTGCTTTAAGGTTAAATTTTGACATGTTTTATTTCATCTTTAAGCACACATAAAATCCTTAAAAATATACATAGTTTGGGGTGCCTGAGTGGCCGGGTCGGTTAAGTGTCTGCCTTCGGCTTGGGTTGTGATCCAGGGGTCCTGGGATCGAGCCCCACATTGGGCTCCCTGCTTGGCAGGGAGTCTGCTTCTCCCTCTCCCCACTGCCTGCACTCTACCTACTGTGCTCTCTCTCTCTCTCTGTCAAATGAATGGGTGAAATCTTTAAAAGTATATATATATATTTATATTTATACATAGTTTAATATATGTAGACACATCTCATCACAATTTTTGTTCTTGAATAGTGTTTTCCGATAACTGAAAATAAACTAATTCAGAAGTAATGTTGCTGATGTTTAAAGGAAACATACAGGAACTTTTACATCCAAGTGAATATCTCCTCCTTTAAATACTCTCTTTAGGAAGTAATTTATTCTAATAAAAATGCCATTTCTCAAAGCATTTTTTTAGTTCCTCTTTGAATTTGTCATCAAAATCTGTGACATACTCTTTAAATATCCTCAGTACTGAATGATAACAAAATTCAATCTTAAGTACTTGTATTTAGATTTTCCAGAAAATTTACCTCAGATCAGAATCTAAATTTGGCATAAAAAATGGATAATGAAAACTGCATAATTATGGTAGGCAGAAACTTAATATGGCCCCCAAGATTCCCACTTCCTGGTGTATATGGCTGGTGTAATTCCCTCCTCTTGAGTGTGGGTAGGATTGTGAATATGATAGGATGTCACTCCCATAATGAGGTCACGTCATAAGGTACAAGAGATTTTTGCAGTTGTAGTTAAAGTATGTAATTAATTGTCTTTGAGTTAAATGGGAAATTATCCTAGTTGAATCAGATCAACTCTTAAATGAAAATTTAGAGGTCAGAAACAGAAAAATCAAAAAGGTGAGTTTCTTTTGGCCTCAAGGAAGATGATAGTCACTACAAATTCTACAGGAATAAGGAACTAAATTCTGGCAAAACCTGAATGGCCTTGGAAAAAAGATTGTGAGCATCAGATGAGGCTGTAGCCCCACTGACATCTTGATTTCAGTTTTATGAGATCCTGAGCAGAGGGTCCTGCTAAGTTTTCCCCAGACTCTTGACTCAGGGAGTTTGTGGTAATTTGTTGCCCAACAATAGGAAACTAATAGAGATAGATAGATGATAGATAGATAAACAGATATTTTTTAAGAAGTTATATTTTTGAAGTAGTGTGATTGATATTCTTGTACCAACCTAATATAGTATAATTTAGGTTTTAGGCTGGGAAAAAAAATGCTTTTTACCAGTGGTAAAAGAGTAAATAATACAGTGATGAATTAGAATATTTGACAGAAATTGAGGCCTAGCATTTTAGATGGAGGACATAATCAATGAAGTATAGTGATTCCAGCTATCAAATCTACCAGGGCAAATGTGAATGCCCAGGAAGGAAATGCATTTCTATATACAAGGGCAGCATAGAGGGGCACCTGGGTGGCTCAGTCGGTTAATCGTCTGCCCCCTGGCTCTGGTCATGATCCCAGGGACCTGGGATCGAGCCCAGCATTGGGCTCCCTGCTCAGCAGGGAACCTGCTTTTCCCTCTCCCTCTGCTGGCAGCTCCCCCCGCTTGTGCTCTCTCTGTGTCAAATCAATAAATAAAATCTTAAAAAAACAAAAACAAAACAAGGGTAGCATAGAAATCTTACCAAAGAAGGAACAATTTGAGATCTGTATATATGTGGATCTTTTACAGATATAATAAAAGATTTATAGTAGAGACACATCATAGACTTCCAGGACAAAATAGTAAGACTGACATAGAAATGTTAAGAAGAAAATCTGTGTTATAAAATTAGCTCAGGTTCCAGAATGTGGTAGATAGCCTCAACAGTAAGTGAGGACAAAGTGAGGTTATTTTTTATGATAAAGGATAATTTCCTAAAACATTGGTTTAGGAATCCACATGGTATTCCTACACCCATCCATAGAGACTAAAGATAAGCCAATAAATAAAAGTGACCTTAGTATTAAACTAAATTCAGTATCATTTGGGAAAAACAAAGTCCAAGAAAACTGCCATTCAGCTTATCAAATTTTATAAAAAACAGTTGTAACAAAATCTAGATTTTAAAATAAATTATAGAGCACCTGGGTGGCTCAGATGGTTAAATGTCTGCCTTCGGCTCAGGTCATGATCCCAGGGTCCTGGGATCGAGTCCCACATCAGGCTCCCTGTTTAGTGCAGAGCCTGCCTTTCCCTCTCCCTCTGCCATTCCCTCTGCTTGTGCTCTCTGGCTCTGTCTATCTCTCTGTCAAATAAATAAATAAAATCTTAAATAAAATAAAATAAAATAAAATAAATTATAATGTAAATTTTATGTAATTATTATTATAAGAAGCACAGGGAGGACAGGATGTAAAGCCTCAAGTCCAGGCAGGCAGAATTTTGGAGCTGAGTTCCCTGCATAAACTCAGGAGACATGAAAGATAGATGCACCTATCCATGAAAAATGGAATAAGAAAATATAGACCACCAGCCCAAGGAAGCAGCAATAAATGGGTATGATGTGTTCTAAGGTTCTTGCCTTGTCTGGAAAGTAATTACTTAGTAATTTAAATTAATCTTTAACAAGACTAAGATTCATATTGTAATAGCTAGTGTTTCCATAAAAAGTAAGTTTAAACAATGTAGGGTATTCAACCTAATAGAAATGAAAATGAAATAATAAAAAAGATGTTATTTAATCTGAGAGAAAACAAGAAAGGAATGAAAAGGAACATCGAATACATAGGAAAAATAGAAAACAAATTGTAAGATTATAGGCCAAATTCTCAATTAAAAGACAAAAACTATCTTAGCGAATGAGATAATTATGTGAATGTAGAGTACAATTCTCAGAAGGCGAAAACTTTGGGGGGAAGATAGCTATGTGAAGATATATATAAATCTGGAGGTGGAAGGAAGTTCACTTTAATAAATCTGAATGTCATGGGATTTCTAAGAAATTTTTGCAGAGGAGTCAAAATGATCTTTCAAAGAAAAAAGGTGAGGAGAATAAGAGAAAGAAAGACAAAGAGACTACAATTATGGTGACTTAAATACAGTCTACATATTAGAGTTCTATTAGCTAAAGAGCGCTACTGGTTCACTACTCCTAGTGTAGAGCTACCTCCTTTGCCCACCTCTCCAATCACAAGATACAGTGTCTCTGCTTATCTTGGTATAGGAGACAGGCCATGCAATTCCCCTGCCAAGTATGTTTTCCTCTTTTGGCAAGCATCTGAGAGTCCATCTTACTCGAAGCCCTATTCATCTTATTATCCTGCTCTCCTGTCCATAGTTTTTGGGCCACTGACGGGTACTTTCCCATCCACAGGCTTGCCAGTGGCTTATGAGATTGCCTAGCTTAAGAATTCTATCCCACAGGGTATCTCAAAGTGGGTAGTGATGCAGTTAAACTTTTGGGGGCATTGAATGTAAGTCATAGAGAGTCTTCAGAAAGTAGTGTGGTACAGAAATGGGGAGACACAGAGAGGAATTAGCAGAACCCATGAGGAGTGAGAAGAACAGAGGTAGGTTAGGCAATAATGATGTAAGAAGAGGAAGCAGTTAGGCATAGAAGGATAGATGAGCTTGCAGAGTCAAAAAATGTGGCCCTCTACTAGAGTTGTGGGTTTTGTTGTTGTTTTGTAATTTTTTTTTAAGTAAGCTTGATGCCCAACATGGGGCTTGAACTCACGACCTGGGGATCAAGAGCCACAGAGCCAGACAGGGGTCCTTGTTTTTTAGTTTTTTAAGTTGAGTGTAGTTAACACATAATGTTATGTTAGTTTCAGGTGTACAACATAGTGATTGGATAAGTTTATATATTATGTTATGCTCATATATGTTATATATATAAGTTTATATATTATGTTATGCTCACTGCAAGTATAGCTACCATCTGTTCCCAGACAATGCTATTACGATAATAATCACTTCTATGGGAGTTGTTTTTAAGTCACTAGTATATTCTGAAGAGCAGTGAATGGTCTTCTCTTTGTGCCCTGCTGGAGTGGTCTTATTTTCTTTTCTAAGTTTCTGTGTATACTGTAACAAGCTCAGTCCCCTGAAACCCAAGTGTATTTGAGCTGAACGGTCCTAACACCCGCATTTCCAGCATTAATTTAACAAACCGTGTGTATGGGTTTAATTCCCTTTGTAGGACAAGTTAGCTTTGCCAAACAGTTCTGTGATTATCTTCTCACACCCAGACTAGGCAACACATCAACTGTTATAAGAAAGAAGAGTTTAATAGTGTGTAAGAACTAGTGCAAACCTGTCGTCAACATTGATAAAACAAATCAAAACTGAAGACTACAGATGGTGGGCCAAAAGTGACATTTTCACATGAAAAAGTACCCTTTCTTCCCCTTTTTGATATACATTACTAGAGAAAAACCAATAATAAATAAATATGGTAAAATCATATAATTTAGCTTAATTCTTTTAACCATTTACCAGGTAAATCTCATATAATGTATTGTCCTAAGGCTACCAGAATCATGTGGGGTTGGGAGGGGGAAGGATGCGAGTTTCACTAAAGGATACCAATCCTCTTACCAGAAGACAGGGGGAAGATATGCCAGCAGACAAAAACAGGAAATAACTTTTACATGACTAGATTGAGGAAGGCAAGATATAAGTAAAATTACTTGATAAAATCTGTAAAGATCATATAGCAACCTGAAAAATGGTTATAAGACAGTATTTAGGTAAAAAAGTCAAGATACTGAATTAAAAGTGTGACAGATGATGCAGGGTCATTGAGCAAAATGGTCAAGAAAGAATTCTTGAGGCATTTTACAGTACAAAAAATGTTTTTATTAGCACACTGGGACAGGACGCGTGGGCAGAAAGAGCTGCACTGTGATTGTGAGAAGTGACTGATTATATAGGGTTTTCTATCCCATGGAGGTGAAGGTGACGGTTGGGCTCCAGGACATTGAATCTATAGGTTCTTGGAGGTCTGGCTGTTATTAAGATTGTGTTTTTCTTGTTAATCATTAAGACAGTTACAAATTAATAGTGGAGTTTCCTGTCCTGCATGACTGCGATCATTATCAGTTGACAATTTGTTTCTCCCTACCTTTGTTCTTACAGTGCCTGAGGAATGTTACACATATCCCACCCTAAGGGGAATGGGGCTTGTGGGGTGTCAGCTCCAGTTTTACCCTCAGCTTGCCTTTTGCCCTCTCATCAATACAGCTGAAACTTTGAAATTTGGGAAAAATAAAAACCTTTCACTTTCTGGTGGAATGATAATAGATTATTATATAAAATCATGAGGATATTTATAAAAATACTTGACAATAAACAAAATGCATTCATTAAAAAAGAAAGACACAGGACACCTGGCTGGCTCAGTCAGAAGAGCATGTGACTCTTGATGTCAGGGCTCTGAGTTCAAGCTCCACACTGGGTGTAGAGATTACTTTAAAAAAAAAATAAAATCGGGGCACCTGAGTGGCTCAGTGGGTTAAGCGGTTAAGTGTCTGCCTTCAGCTCATGATCTTAGGGTCAGTCTGCTTCTCTCTCTGCCCCTCCCCCCACTCGTGCTCCCTCTCTCTCTCAAATAAATAAAATCTTTAAAAAGTTTTTAAAAATAAATAAATAAAATCTTAAAAAAAAGACACCAAATCTGCTTTATGTAGAGAATTCCTTTTCTTTATATGAGAATTTGCTTTCCAAGTGACTTTTTAAATTTTATTTTATTTTTAAAATATTTTATTTATTTATTTGACAGAAAGAGACACAGCGAGAGAGAGAACACAAGCAGGGGGAGTGGGAGAGGGAGAAGCAGGCTTCCCGCCGAGCAGGGAGCCCGATGCAGGGGCTCAATCCCAGGACCCTGGGATCATGACCTGAGCCGAAGGCAGCCGCTCAACCAACTGAGCCACCCAGTTGCCCCTCCAAGTGACTCTTCATGGGCGCTGGGAACTGTTTGAGATCTGCAGATCTCTCCTCCTGCCTGTTTGCGGCTCTTCCCCTAACTTGAAGAGCCCGGTGACCATTTGCAGTTCCACAGCTGGTGCTGCAGAAACGCTGCCGCTGAGACCTGACTGCTGCCACCTGCCGCCACCACCGTTGCTGTCAAAATCTGAGGTAGCTCAGGTGGTCTGAAGGGAGGTCTCGCCTCTGCCAGAGTTCAAGTCCAATGATAATCCAAAAGGCTCTTTGCCAAAGTTCTGAGCCTGGGTAGATCCTCAGAGCGGAGGGAAGACCATAGAGCTATGGTCAATTCAGGACAGACTTGGATAGAAACATGTGAAAACAACAAATACAACTGCTTGGATCCCAGTGTTTTAGCTTTATTGATCCACTGTGTCAACTCTCATCCACACACCCACACCAATTTTCCCTGTAGCATGTGACTGCCTTCCATTCTTTCAGAAGAAGTAATCAACCATTTTATAAATTTGTGAACATAGAGAGGACAGGCCAGGAGAAATAATTATGACTGTAATGATATTGGTGGATTAGAAAAAATTGGGGGAGAGGCTGTCTGTGGCAAGCTTTCCACACTAAACATATGCTGTTTTATAATTGCACGGGTGGGTGGGGTTATATTACATTATGTATAAGTACTATTGAGGAACTAGCAAATTGGACAGAAGCAGATTTGGTTTGTATAAAAATACAAATACATGGAATACTGAAATAATACATGGAAGCTTACTATCCTCTATGCCTAATCATCACACAGCTCAATATTCTTAAATATGTTAAAGCTTGTTTCATTTTATCATACCAGCAAGTTCTCTGTATATTCCATCTTCCTAAGTTGGTATTTACATAGATTTACATATTGTCACAGGTCATATGGTCCCCTGTTCAAACATAGTTCATCTAAATGCTACTCCTCTAGCTTAACTACCAGGTAGGGTGATCAACCGTCCCAGTTTATCTGAGACTGAGGGACTGAGGGACTGAGGGAGTTCCTGGGGTATGTGACTTTCATTGCCAAAGCCTGGGCAGACCTGAGCAAACCAGGATGAGTTGGTCACCCTAATCCCAGCCTGCTATGAAGCCTTTATCAACTTTATTCCAGATAATGTAAGTTTGCCTTCAAGGAATTTGTTTTGCATTTATAGTTAATACATACCCATAGTTCTAAGTGACTTACTTAACATATATTCTGTCTTTATTAGGGGATAGTTTGCAAGTTTCTTGAGGGTAGAAGCCACATATCTTTAGCTTTTATATTTCCTAATACTGAGCAGAGTGCTAGTTTTTAATAACTGAATCTAAGAATTTAAAAATTTTACTTGCATTGTTTCAAGCAGTACACAAGCTTTCTTCTTTAATAGAGTAAAGCAATTCAATTTAATGGTTATGAATGTGGGCTTTATTTTAGTACAGGCTTAGGTTCAGTTTCCCACCCTGTGAGCTTACTGATTTTGTGAGCTTTGGCAAGTTAACTGTCTCTCTGAACCACAACTTCTTTTTTTTATAATTTATATCTTTTTTTTTAAAGATTTTATTTATTTATTTGACAGAGAGAGACACAGTGAGAGAGGGAATACAAGCAGAGGGAGTGGGAGAGGGAGAAGCAGGCTTCCCGCTGAGCGGGGAGCCCGATGTGGGGCTCGATGCGGGGCTCGATCCCAGGACCTGGAATCATGACCTGAGCTGAAGGCAGACGCTTAACGACTGAGCCATCCAGGCACCCCTGAACCACAACTTCTTAAATCTGTAAAATGGGGATACAAATAGTACCCACTTCCCACGGATGTTATAAGGATTAGATACAATATCGGCCAAGTGTGTAGTATTTTGTCTAGCACATAGCACACAACCAGTTATGGGGTAGTTGTTAATAAGTAATTACAAATCAGTTCACTGTATTCTTCTGTGGATTGTTTCTTTCAGAGAGTTTATGTCATCCCAGGCAAAAGCAGTTATTAAAACTACTGAAGATTATTTGCAGTTTGGCCCCAACAGACTTTTGCATTCAGCGGCAGTATCAGAAGGGTCAGGACTTCAAGATTGCTCCACACATCAAACAGCATCAGATCATAGCCATGATGAAATATCAGACCCATATAGCTACAAATCAAACAGTAAAAACAATTCTTGTTTTTTATCAGCATCCAAGAGAAACAGACCTGTCAGTGCTCCAGTGGGTCAACTGAGGTAATCAAAGCTGTTCTCTGTTCTTTTAACCGACTGCTGAAGCTTTTTCCTTTGAGCAGAGTTTATAATGATTCAATTGACTATTTCAGACATTAAAATGTAACACATCTCTAGGGTTTTGTTCCTGTTTTTGTTTTGTTTATTTTTTCTTTGAAAACACCTGAGTAGAATGTTGCTAATTACACTTGTGGAAAACATGAGATACACTTCAGTGTGGATAATATCAAACTCAGAAAAAAATACTTGAAGGAGAATCAGTCTAGGACTACAGAATATCTGTTTACCAGATATTTGTTTAAAATCGAAATGCATACTTATGATATTTAATCAATATTTTGTAATAAAATCAAAATGAAATGGACTTATAAAACCATTTTGTGTATATATTTTCACATCAAGATTGTTATCATAAACTGTTAACCTAAGAATTTATGGTTAGAAGAAAATGTTGGCAAAAGCAAAAATCAAACCAAGAAACTGATACTCCCATTATTTTCATATGTTTGATAAGGTGGGTATATTGTGATTTTAATTTACCTAAAGTTTTTATTTCCAAATGTTTACTTTGCTTCTGTGGCATTAAGAGTTACAGGGTTAGTTAGAGAACTCTGAAAAAAAAATACAACATGCTATTCATTTGTCGTGTACTTTTGCTGAGAAAATAATAAGAATTGAAACTGATTTTGAATGAAGACAAAACTTAGAAATCTTCCCTTTCTACCCCCAAACAAATTTGAGATGAAAGCAGTTACAACTAACTTTAGAATAAGAAACTTAAGCGTAAGAAACTATTTGAATTTAAAATCTTTTTAAAAAATCAAAGAACTTTGGTAAACATGAAAACTTAAGGGAAGATCTTAGCCATTTACTATTTCATGATGTTAGGACTATGTTATTGTTTTTGGTTTTCTAACAGAACACAGCATGTATACATCCGATTTTTTAAATGAGGGTTGTGGTGTTTTATAAGTTAATTGATAAAAATCATTTATTCTCAGATAGGTGTTTTACATGAACAGTTTTAGCAAACTTATCCTGTGTTAAATTTTTAAAAATATTTAAGTGGGTATGGACAATCTTAGCCTATAAAAAGTTTTTTTGAGGAATACTTGGGAACAATCATTAGGGCTTATATCTATAAAAAATGTCTATTTAAATGTTTTTACTAATTAACATGCACCAATTTTGTGGGTTTTTTTTTTCCTTCAGAGTTGCAGAGTTCTCTTCTTTAAAATTTCAGCCAGCCCAGAATTGGCATAGATTGTCTCAAAGACACAAACTTCATCCCAGAGTGATTACAGTAACAGCTTACAAAAATGGATCTAGAACAGTCTTTGCCAAAGTTACAGTACCAACCATCACCTTGGTAAATAGTGTTCAAAAGTTTTCAGTGCTGTATTTCTTCCCTTACTCTTTTTATAATTTAAGAAATGAAAAAGATGATATTTATTGTGTTAAAATTTTCTTCTTAGTAATGAATCTGTAAAATGCTTCTATATACATAGATCTCACAGGTATTTTATTCCTTTCTTTTTTTAATCAATATATAAGTGGTACATTGAATTAAACAGAATAGCTTTATATCTTGTGGAGTTGTTAAACAGACAGAACAAGGACTAAAATTAGATGATCATTAGATAGTCTCAGTGCTGTGACTTACCTTTTATTTTATATTTTCAACTGCTAGAAAATATATTGGTGGAGTTACTTGTGTTACTTAACTTGGCCAGTGACTCAATGGGTGTCTGTTTTCATTGTTAGCACCTTTTGTTTCATGGCAATGTGTTGCTTTCTTTGTCCTAAATCACTTTCTCTTACCTCTTGCCTGCTTTCTTCTAGTTGCTGGAGGGGTGCACAGAAAAGCTGAATCTGAACATGGCCGCACGACGAGTGTTCTTGGCAAACGGCACTGAAGCCCTCAAACCTGAAGATATACCCCATGAAGCTGACGTTTATGTTTCAACAGGAGAGCCCTTTTTAGATCCATTCAAAAAAATTAAAGGTAAAAAAGAAAAAAAATATATACCCTACCCCCACCCCCAGTAAATTGCTTAAGGGGTGCAATTAAAAAATGATTTTCATCCTGTCTTTTTTGCATGGTTTAACAAAACTAATGTTTACGCATTTACAGCTCAGTAAGAGGATAATGTGCTTAATGAAAGAAAAATCCACTGACAGCCACGTTTATTGCCCTTCATTAGCATTGGTGCTTAATTTAATATAGATCTGACTAGACATTAGGGAGCCTGCAGGAGGTTAAATGGTGAAAATATAATAAATTAAATCCGAGATTATTGAATTTACTGTTTAGTTTCTGTGACACCCAACAGACATAATTCATTAGATTTATTCTCTCAGAAAATAGTTCAAAGTTTCAAGTAGCATTTATTCATTTACACTCTTGGTCTTTTTTTCAGAGAGCATTAACATAACTATGAAAATGTGGTCAGAATGAACATATAACTCTAATATACATGCGATTTTCCTAACAAAATTTTTCATAAAGTAAATGCTGCAGCTTGACTTTTTAAACCTTGAAATGTGTGTGTGTGTGTGTGTGTGTATAATTTATATTTATATGTATACATAATAATATATACACAAAATATAAATGTGTATTTTAGACATATTTGCTGGTGAGGTCTTTTTTTTAAAAAAGTCCATTGTTTCTAACATTTCAGAAATGTGATTTTCTAAAATAAAACAAACATTTTTCTTTCTTCAGTGGGAAAGAATGCATTTTAAGAAAGAAATAAAAGTACTGTCGAAGAATATTCTTACAAACATGTCATACCATAGTCTGTTATCAAGTGCTATAAATGGTAATCACATTTAAATGACATAAGAACTTTGGCATGCAAATTCAGTGTATCTAACTGCTGTATTCCCCTATACTTTTACTACCTTATTAGAAGTATTTTTTTTCCTGCAACTGCTACAAAGCTGGTGAACCAAGGACAAGTCTAGGCAGTAATTGTGTAAGTGGAAGAAAAGTAATTCTGGAGTTCATTACAGATGAAGTGATGAAAATTCTTCCTCTATTAATGTTATTATATAAGATGATACTAGGATTTCTCTCTCTTTCAAAATACCTGATCATCAGGAAATAATTTCTTGAATTCAGTAGAAAGTTCAAGGTAATTTGGTTCAAGGTAAAGAAACTTGTTGCTACAATACTCACTAAAAATTACCTATGTGGGAGTATAGACCCATATATTTTTCAAATCTTGATTCAACTTTAAACTATGGTTGCTTTTATTTTGTATTCATTGAATCATTTGTATAAATCATCTTCTATAAAAGCATGTGTCTTTGTGCGTAAATGTTTCTATGACCATTTTATATTTAAATGTATATGTAATGAATGCTTCCTTAAGATCCTTGATTATTTTTTATTAGTAAGAAATACTTGCCATTCATATGATAATGGTATTGTAAAAGAGATGTATAAAAATTTATAGTTAACTTAGAAATTTTTCTGTACATGTATGCCTAAAATAACAGTGTGACACACATGACTAGCTTGGTGGATGATTTTTAAATATACAAACTAATTTCTTCCTACTTTTTGTTTTCTCTTTTATCCTTTTTAAAGCCAAGTCCAGAACAAAAAACTTCTCTGCTTTGTCTGCTTATCTTTGGCTGTGTTTCACTATGACATGCACTGCTGTTCTTTTAGCACCAAAATGTTGGCACACACTCCTGAAAATTTCACACCATCTCTTGCTGGATCAGCAAGCTTAACCCACCAAAATCTGGTGTTGTGCAATGGTTTTTGACTGATAATCAATCTTTATGCTGCTCGACAGTTGTTGCTGGGACACGGAGTAGAGCAGGTGGCAGATGTGCCTTGTCTTTTGAGAAAAGAAATTGTAGGTGAGCTTGGACACAGACTAGCATATCACATGTCCATTAAAAAGACCTAGGATAAGTATAATGGGAAAAAGCCACTTGTCTAACTTAAGCTTATAGATAAGTCTGTAGGTCTAAAGACTGATATTTGGTTTCTTCCAGAACCTTAAGAATATAAATGTAAATAAATATTATCTATACATAGTATAGTCTTTAACTTGAATTAAATATTTTGAGAGAAGTGTGGGGAAGATTTCATATATATATCCCACATATTCACATGTACTTTTTCAAATCAGGTTAAAATTACCTTTCCTGCATGTGTTTTAGAGATAATCAATAATTTACTATGGTGTACCATAAAAATAAGACACATATGAATAGCTTCGAAGGTGGTAGATAAATTTAGAGTAAGGAGGCATTCTAAAGGTAAATAAGGTGAAAGCTGCTGACAAAATTGGGTATTACTATTGTATCTTTCTACATGAACATGAATATTTTACATGCAATTAAGCAACAGGCATTAGGGTCAGTAATTAGTCATTACTTTAATATAAAGATTTTCATTCATTCAGCAAACATTCATTGAGAGCCTACTATGTGCCAGGTACTAGGCCAGTTCAGAGAGAGATGAAAAAAGGGGCTTATAGTCTGACTTCTTTTTTATCAAAAAACTCTGATGTTAAATTCAGTTTAATTCAGTTTGATCTAAATGTAAACCAGTACGTATTTTGTTAAGTATTTACTATTTAGGCAGTCCTGACTTACGGATAGAAGTCTTGGTCTTTAAGGAGCTTAAACTGAGTAAGTAAGTTATAAATCCTTAAAACTGAGAACCCTATTCAACAACGTAAATCAAATGGGTCCTCCAAGGGAAAAATTATGTTATTTCTGCTACAGGATGGCCAAATATGTCTATGTATATTTTGGCAATTATATTTCCATACTTCATTGTTTTCTTATTCTTTGCAAAAGCAGTGTAGATAGTGAAAATTGCCTCAGACTATTCCCAGATTTACTAGGGTAGAAAAAGACCTAAGGAATATTTCTGATTTTTAACTACTTTACTACCCCTTTTGAGTACCACTGTTGACAGTCAGTGCCACTGGATTTAATAGAAAGCCAGAGAGCTATTCATCACATACCTCGAAACACAAAGCTTTCTTATAGAGGTCAAGCCAAGGTCAAGACTGACATGAAGCATTCCCTGTTGAAATGCAGTATTAGAATAATTCTTATATTTTGAAGTTAAATGCCAAAGCAGAAGATTATGTATGGGGAAAATAGAATCTTTTTTATAAAGACTGTTGATGAAGATCAACTGTCTGATTAGGTCATATAATTCTGGCATTTGAAGATTCTGAAATCTATTAATGATTCTGTTAGAATTGTGAAGATGTAGTTAATGAATTGTTTGAAGAGGCATTTTAAAAGCTTTCAGATCCTTGGGCATGCACTTTAGGTTTTATTCACCATTTCCTGAATCTTCTTTAATGGTGGCACAGTGAAAATTCTTACATCTGATTCATGGGGTTTATAAGAGATTAGCTTCTTTATAACTGCTAGAAGCTGTAGGCAGTGCCAACCTAGCATAAGAAATGCCCGGCAATTGCTTAAATGTCTTAAAGAAAATGAGAGAAAAAAACTGTTTGGACCTAACTCATTAGATCCAAATTCCATTGTATGGAGTTCTGATTGTTTAAAAATTTTTTTAGTTTTATATTTTCATTCTTTTCTGTATATTCTATTCTACTGTTTGACTTTTAGAGCTGTCATTTACAGTGATTCATTTCAGTCCTGCGTTTTGTTAACCAGAAGTGAAACTGAGTACTATGAATAAGATTTTACATCTTTAATATACTGTATTGCAAAGATGTAATCACAGAAAAAAAATCCATAAAAAGTGTTCTTGATACTACACCTAAGATCTAAATTTAAACCTAGAGATTTTCTGCTAACTGCCATGTGATCTACAAAATGAAATAATTTGCTGTGACAGCTTGTGATTGACAAGAATATGTGTGAGCACGTTTAAAATAGGCCATCTCTTCATGTAGAAGTAAATGTCAGTGAAATGATGGATTCTCATCATTTTAATTATTGATGATTTGGAAATATTTCAATTCTACGACACACAAGACACATTCTAAATAGCAGCCTAACACTTTTTCTCCTATCTGCGTCAATAATGAAATGTTCTGTCATATTTTGTTTTTCAAAAAATGCATTAGTTTAATGAACCTGGATTCATGCATTATGTTTTGTTCCATTATGTGTCTCCTGAATTTGTTGATTTTTAAATGGTTGTGTTAAAAGCACAAGTTTCAAGAAATAACCCACTACCCACCTCAAATCACACCTTGCTATTCTTGCTGCTAGATCTCAAGACAATGCTATAATTCTGACTATACCAAGGACTACTTTAGTCTGCTAAAGCTAATATTGGGCTTTGTGATGATCACCTATGGGGAGAGCATTACTTAATTTGAGCAACTACTACAGGAGTTAGGGTGGGATTTCCCAAATTCCTTGTTATCATATTGTTTGAATAGTATTTGTATTAGGCAAGATTATTTGTCAGTCCATTTTAAATCTCCCACTTAGCTGCATATATATTAAAAAACAAGAATATGACATTAGATAGAGGATAAAAACTCACTTTCTTCTGAGATAGCATGTGATTCTTTCGATGGGGGGTGGGGGGGAAGGCAGAGGGAAAGGGAGAGAGAGAATCCCAAGCAGGCTCGATGTTCAGCATGGAGCCCAATGCAGGGCTCAGTCGCACAACCCTGAGGTCATGACCTGAGCCAAAATCAAGAGTTGGGTGCTTAACTGACTGAGCCATTCAGGCGTCCCAGCACATGATTCTTTTATCTATTTTTACAAGTGAGGATAAAACTTAGGCATATATTTTATTTATTTCCCTATCCCAAATGTTTAAAACCTGTAAATGAGTATGTAGATTATCTTTACTATATAAACAGATGTAGATTTAAAGAATGTTGCAAGAGATGGACCCTCCAAAAACTGTCTTTAGCTAATAGGGAAATCAAGAGCATGTATATGGCAGCATCTCTTTATACTGTAAATTACCAAATCATTGAGAATCATCTAAATCCCTGACATATTCATGAATAGCTGAATTGCATATATATATATATATATAAAGGCTACCCTTGGTTGGTGAAGGGGCCTGCAAACCTGTAACTGTCCTGATAGTTCGAACACTTTCTGCATGTCATGCCTGCATTCTGTGCTTTAAGTGTATTATATTTTCTACTCAGAATCCTAAGTTAGTGCTACAACTCCATAATCTCTTACATGCAATTTTGAAATCCAAAATTGCAGAAGATAAAAAAATTTTTCATAACTCATTTGGTAACAGAACCTTATTTAGTATAACTAATCAATTATTTTATTGAAAAATACTATGTTTGATGATGGGCTACTACCCTAAACCTTGCTGGATGCATTACTTAATATATGATCTATGCACTATTAGGATATATGCACTGTATTAGCACTTTTGATTCCATAAGTTCTATTTATGGAATTACACCTGACCTTAGGGAGTTTGGATAAGGTCTTTCTGTCATAGCTGCAGAGAAATCAGATAAATTTTAATTCTCATAGAGTATTAACTCAGAAGGGTTATAAATACTGTCTTTATCACCTTGAGTTGTTTGCTACATGGGTAAAAGTGAACAGAGAGAATATCTCCCTGGCTAGAGCTGAGAGAGTGTGTGGGAGGTAAAAAAAATGTAGTTCTCCATCTAAGGAGGCAGAGGAATAGTTAAAGAAAGACCATTCATTCATTTAATCATAATATTTATTGAGTCCCTATAGTGTGTCAGGCATTGCTCCAATCTTAAGGTTATGACATGAACAAGAGAGAGATCTCATGGAGCTTAGTGAGGTAGAAGGAGCAAAGACAATAAATATATAAAGAAGTAAATAAGGTATTTATCGACAGTGGTGTTATAAAGGAAATCAAAAGGGTGGTATTATAAGAACAAATAATGTCATGGAAACAAAAGGAGATAATTTGTCAAATGAAACAGGCATTTGTAGTAAACTCTAAATCAAATCTTTTAGTAGGTACTCTTTCAAGGGTTTCCTAAATTTTAGATCATCAGTTTTTGAAGCTTTCAGACATCTATTAGGAAAGACTTGAGAAATGCATTATTATTTAGTGGCAAGAACACTATACTTGAAATCAGATGATCTTGCAAGATTCTAGTTCCTTTTATATGACCTTAAATAGATTTGTCTGTGCTTCAATGACCTGTAAAATTGAGGTAATAATATCTTAAAGGATTATTGGATATTGTCTTTGTTTCTACAAAAAGATAAATTATTTGGAAATTAAATGTCTATAAATGTCTAGTCTGAACAGAACACTGAGAATAGCATTTCTTAAACATAACTAAGATTCTAATTGCTATTAAAATCCCAAGGCTAGTCATCAGAACCTTGTGTGTACTCCTCTCTCCCCAGAATAGCTAGCTAGGTTCAGGAAAACAACAACAAAAACATTTATCTCTGCTTTCTTCATTACTGCCAGGGAAGCAAGCTACAGTGTGAGCCTGGGCAAGTCACTTAACCTCTCTAAGCCTCAGTTTTCTTATTCATAAGTTGAACCCAATAGTAGACTCCTCACAGAGTTATGAGGAGTACATAAAATGATCAATGTAAAAGCCTACCATATATAATAGGTATCAAAAACATTGTATTTCCACGTAATCTTTATTTTCCTTCTTTTGCTCTATCTCGTTAGGCACGTTTACCAGCTTTTCAAGCAGGTTGTCACAAGTCCCTGATTTTACTACCAAAGGTATTTGCTAGGTCTGAGATCTTAAAATGCACACAGCCTAATTAAAATCCCTGCCGAGCACTGGTATACATAGTATGATATGGGAATCTGAGTTAGAGCCTTTGAACTCTTACAATATTGTGCTTTTTGCCTTGAGAATTTGTTCAGCGTGTAAGTCAAACTCAAGTCCTTTTTTAAAAGGAGCCCCAAGTGGCCTTGCTCTGTTCTGTTCCAAGAGTCATATTTTAAAATATGTTTATGACCCAAGGCTAGCCTTCACTTTAAGCTGCCATAACTTATTTCAAGAAAGTTCATAGAAAAGTTCAGGGAAAGGGTGACAACATTTTGATTGGCACAATAGATGGGATGTTTGTAATTTTAATCAAATTTAAATTGAAGACATACTTCAAATGATATGTCAGACTAGTGTTACTGAGTTAAAATCTAATGACAACCACTGTCATTATTAGTTAAATATAGCCATCATGCCTATAGCAATACATGATGACACTTAAGAACATGCAGAAACAACACAAGTATTTAGAGAAAAGGGAGGGACTAGAAACTCAGTTGAACACAGGAATGTGACCTGGATTATTCTATTTACCAAACATAGAAGCAATTGTATTTTGAACAGATGATATAATTGAGTATAGCAGTATGTTTTCTTACTGTCAGAGCATTTATATTTTATAAACTTATCTTGCACCCATGAAATGATGTGCTTGTTCATATTTAATGTCATTATCTATACCTACTTGACAATCAGAGCATTAAACTATTTTCAAGTTTATTGCCCAACTACAAGAGAATGAATTTTTAAAAATAAAATTTTTAATAAGCTCATGGATTTGAAGTTGCAAATGTGCTGCTTTTATTTTGGTGACAGAAAGAAGTATTCTTTTGCCTGGCACATGCAAAATGGAAAATTACAATGTGGGAGCTCCCAGATTTATTTAATTTTATGACAGGCATTGGCTTTTTTGAAGTAGACTGAGAAAATGTAATGATATTATAGATAGACCTTCTAACATAGAAGCAGGCTAGAAAGTGCTTTATTTTTTTAATGATTTAGTTATAAACAAAACTGTGAAAATAAAATAAGATGTGGATTCTTCAAAATAAAATATAACCTATGGTTGGAGCATAACATTTTCTGAGTGCTGCAGAAGAGTAAATGTATGAATAATCAAGGGGACTTGGCAATTCCCGAGCATCTGCGGTATGGCGCTTTGGGGAAGTATTTTCCAAGGTTATACTGAACCTTAGAACTTTACTGGAGTGCAACCTCCACTGCTGTCCTGGTGGTCTCTTAACTTATTAGTGCCTGAGGAGAGGAAGACAGAAACAGGTCTGACTGTGACTGCTTTGGAACCCACCAGGTGTGGCTAGCAAATTTAAAGGAGAAGGTGAGATAAGACTAGGACCCCTTCTTTGGCAGTTGGGTGCATTAGGGACTGAGGCTTGCTTGTACTGTCAACAAGGTAGAGATTCAAGAACTCTCCAAAGGGGAACTCCAAGGATCCTGCTATTGAGATCATATACGGATAGGCATTATATTATGTCCTACTCTCTGGGGAACCTCCCGCTAATAAGGATAAGCTCCCATTGCATTCTCAATGTCCTCTTTGGTAATCATCAGATTTGTAATTACCAGTCAAATAAGTGTCTGTTGTTCCCTCTAGACCAAGTTAGCTTAGAGCAGAAACCTTGGCTTCCTTATTCACCATCATTTTCTGGTACAGGGTCTGGCACTTAATAGATGCTCAGTAAATGCTGTTCAGTGGATGAATGAAGGACCAAATGAAATAGGTATCATGGTGAACCATCCATATTTCAAGGAGATGGCTGCCAGGAGGGGTGGAAATAGACCTCATCAGAGCAGCAGGCTCAGCTGTAAACAGTAAGTGGATGTTTAGGAAGAGTATATTAAAAATCCCCTACCCCAAATTCATATGTAGATTTGTGAATGTTCCTGTTTGGCAGGGGGCCAGAATAAGCCAGCCCAAGAATAATTACATGGCAGAGAGGCTAATGGTTATGCTAATGCTTGTCTGAGACCAGACAATGGTCAGAAGTGAAGTGCTGGGATAAAAGATTCTCCCAGGAACCTGTAGATCTGAGATTTTCAGCCCTCCTACATCCTCTCAGGAATGCCCATTCTTGCCCATTATCTCCCCTCAATCATTCTTTTGGTGGTAGTGATGGTGGGGGGTGCTCTCTTCTTTCATTTAATACTTCTCTTTGTATTTCTCATAGTACCTTGCATACAGTGCTTGTTAACTATTACTGAAAGTAAGGAAGAAAGGAGGTGGTGTGACCTCTGTGAAGGTTCAGGGCCACTGCCCACTGTTGTGCACAGCTGAAGGACTGTGGAGCTAGAGTCACTTTTTTCCAGTTCCACCATGGGAGTTAGGGGCAGAGGCTGTTTTGTTTTTTTTTTTAAGATTTTATTTATTTATTTGACAGAGAGAGACACAGCGAGAGAGGGAACACAAGCAAGGGGAGTGGGAGAGGGAGAAGCAGGCTTCCCACTGAGCACGGAGCCTGATGTGGGGCTCAATCCCAGGACCCTGGGATCAAGACCTGAGCCGAAGGCAGACGCTTAACGACTGAGCCACCCAGGTGCCCACAGAGGCTGTTTTTTAATTCTTACAAAGGTACCAGATAGCCTTAGCCCTGGGAGGGATCCCAGGGTTTTGAGATGAGGAAGTTAGCAAAAGAAAAGTATAGAAAGCATTTGCTGGCTATGGCTAATATGTTTTCTGAGAAGCACAAAGTGGGTTTATTTTTTTTTAAGATTTTATTTATTTATTTATTTGACAGGGGGTGGGGAGAGTACAAGCAGGCAGAGCAGCAGGCAGAGCGGCAGGCAGAGGGAGAGGGAGAAGCAGGCTCCCTGCCAAGCAGGGAGCCCGATGTGGGGCTCTACCCTGGACCCTGGGATCATGACCTACTGAGCCACACAGGCAGCCCAACAAAGTGGGTTTAGATGGCATTACGTTTTTTGTTTCAATACTGGGCCTCGTTCCCTGCCCCACTTACCCAGCTGTCCCCTTACCATTTGATTACTTCTCTTTCTACCCATTTCCAGCCTTGCATAATCCTCTTCCTCACCAGGACTAAAACCTAGTCAGGTCTTTGCTGAGCATCTTCAGGTTCTCCATGCTGGAATGATAAGAGTCAAGGTGATAGATCAGTCATATTTAAGTTCATACTGGGGGGATGTAGAGAATAAAAATGGTAGGTATATCTATACACAGGCAATAAATTTATTTTATATAACTGGTATGTTATATAAAGTGACATAAAATTAAATTTTATCAATTGAACATTTAAATGCCCAGGAAGAATTAACATCTAGGAATTATACTATGTGCAGTAAACTTATATATACCCTGGAGCAAAGTAATAATAAATATAGACTTGATTCCTACCTTCTATGAGGTTAAGTATGGACGCAGAAATAGGATCTATGTTTATAAATGTTTACATAATTCCAGATCACTTATGCTCTTTCCTTAATATGTAATATAGGACCTGAAATGTGGTATGTTCTCAAACATTACTGAATGAATGAATATATGGGTAAGTGGTATAGACCACATGTGCTCTAAGGATTCAGAGAGGTGACAGATCCTTGTAGCTGGAGCACTAAAGGAAGATCTTAAACTGGATCTTGAGGAGGACTTGAGTCTGAGTATGTGAAGAATGCACTTAAAAACGCCCTTGGTACACTCAAAGGATAATGAACAGATTAGCATAGGTAAAAAAGTGTTTTAAACTAGGATAAGATAAAGACATGTAAGTTTGGATAGTGTCAGATTGTCAGTAAACTCTTCTGTTAAACATAAATTTGAGGGAATGGATCTTTTTCACATTCCTTGCACAGGGTCTGACACATAGGATGGATTCAATAAGTATTTGCTGACTACCTGACAGACTGGGTGATTGACTAATGGAAACTTCAAAAGTTAGTTCCAAGAACTTTCTCTTTAGGCAATGATAAAATTGATGTTTTAGGAAAATTCAGCTATAATTGGAGTATAGGATGTCAGATATGATGGAGGAAAATAAAATACAATTAGGAAGCTCTTTTAGATGATAGGAGACTGAGAGGGAAACGGACAAGTGGTTTTGGCTGGAAATGGAAAGGAATAATGCTTTTACAAAAAAAGAGAAAAAAAGGAGTTACTGCAAAGAAAGATAGGGAAGAGTTAAGTTGCTTTACTTTGACTCTGTCTCAGATCAGTTTCCCTAGAAGCAGAGCCTGAGATGGGGATTTTTCTACAAGGGACTTAGTGAGGGAAGCAACAGAATAGAAGGAGAGGTTCAACCATGCCCTGTGTTCAGCTGAAGTCTAGCCTCAATTTGGAGTGGGGAGCATACCACAGAGTTGCCCCTCCTAAAGGCCAGGAGACTGGCCATTATGTCCCCCAGTCAGTCAGTCATTGGCTGTGGGCTGGGACCCCTAGGTAGGAAGAGACCATCACCTCATAGGCATTTCCTGGCTAGGTGGCTGGTTCCTTTCAGCTGAGGGCAGTTCTCAGGAGAAGGATGCAGTTGTGAGGTGTTAAGAGACCAATACTCACAGCCCCTGGAGTTTGGGTGCACTAGCCTGATAAAAGGAATTTGGTGGGGGAGACTACCAGTGTCATCTCCCTATTATAGTTGTTCTTCATACAGTGCCCTGCTGAGAACCTTCCAGTAGCTTCCCTTTACATCCAGAGTAAGATCCAAACCCTTTATCCTGGTCTGTACAATCTGGCCTCTTTCTGCCTCTGTGGCTTTTACATTCTTGCTCTATCTAAACTTGTTCTTTCTCAAACATGCCAAACTAATTCTCATCTCAGAGACTTTGTGCTTGATTTTTATTCTGCCTGGAATGCTCTTTCCCCCCAGATTTTCATGACTCACTTCTCATTGTGCAAGCCTCTCTACTCACATGTCACCTCTTCAGAGAGAATGTCCACTGTCTTTCTCCAAGAGGCTGTAGTCTGCACAAGTTACTCTGTCCTGTTCATAACTATCACTCTGGGTGCATTGATGAATGGACACCCAAAAAGTGAATGGAAAGAAATGATTAGGAGGCAAGGGTTCAAGATCTCCCTGAGATAATGGACTACTGTGAAAGAAGTAGAAACACTGATAAAAATAAGAAATGTGAAGAGTATGTCCAATTTGTGTGGAAAGAAGTGAAATTTTGTTTGAGATAACAGCATAAAATATATGGAAGAGTCAAATAGTGTAGGGGTGCCTGGCTGGCTCAGTCAGTGGAACATGCAACTCTTAATCTCCAGGTTGTGTGTTTGGGCCCCACATTGGGTATAGAGATTACTTGAGTAAATAAAATCTTTTTTTTTTTTAAGGAGTACAGTTTTGGGGCACCTGGGTGGTTCAGTTGTTAAGCGTCTGCCTTTGGCTTGGGTCATGAGCCCAGGGTCCTGGGATTGAGCCCCGCATCGGGCTCCTTGCTCTGCGGGACGCCTGCTTCTCCCTCCCCTACTCCTCCTGCTTGTGTTCCCTCTCTTGCTGTGTTTCTCTCTGTCAAATAAATAAGTAAAATCTTTTTTTTTTTAAAAAGGAGTACAGTTTCTAGAACTAAATTCATATCCTGGTGCAACCACTTGCCAGCTGCAAGATCTTACTCAAGTTATTTAACTTCTCTGTGCCTCAGTTTCTTCACCTGTAAATGAAGATAATGGTATTTTCTACCTCATAGGCTTGTGGAGAGGACTTCATAAGTTATTATCTATAAATCATATAAAACAGTGTCCAGCTAATAGCATTATTTTAGTTGAATTTTAGGAATCTGCATAGAGAAGAGAGAAAGCAGGCTGAGACTCATGTAAGATGAGTGATGAACCTACGGGACAAAATTTAAGGAGGCGCTTACTGAGGGTTTCTTACTGGTTACTGCACTTGCACAACTGAGTGTGCTCCTTTCAGTTTTGCATTGTTGACCCTTCACTTGTCTCACCCTAATCCTGACCCTGGTCTCAGTCAGCAAAGGGGAAAACCCTTTATTGGTAAGATTCTCTAAATCTGGGCACCTGTAACGCCTCCTCCCTGTGGCCTTGGTGGGAGCAGTTTCTTTTTTTATTTAAGATTTTATTTTTAAGTAATCTCTACACCCAACATGGGGATCAAACTCACAACCCTGAGTTCAAGAGTCTAATGCTCTACCGACTGAGCCAGCCAGGCACCCCAATGTGGGAGTGGTTTCTTGCTGTTGCCAGTTTCTGGGTTGCCTCACCGTCCTTTGATTGCTTCTCCATCTTTTCCATTACTTACATAACCAATTCCCTGTAGTCAGTCCCCTCTGCTCAAATACTCTGAGTAGTGGATTCTGTTTCTCTGGTTGGACCCTGACTGATATAACAATTAATATGCTCTAATGCTTCATAATAAGCATAGAATTTCTGGGATGTGGGGGAAGAAGCTAATATTTATGGAGTACCTTCAATGCGTTAGGTACTTTGACATATAAAATATTTAATCTTCATCAGGTAGTGAAGTGGTGCCCACTGGATACTTTATAGGAAAGAAATTGGAGAATTATCACTCATCTAGGGTCACTAAATAACAGAGCTGTTATTCAAACCTAGTTTGAAGGTTTATACTTTTTTCACTATGCAAAACATCTGTGTATGTGTGTGTCCAGATTGTAGATAAACTATCAAATATATAAATTTATTTTTTCCCAGTGAGAGTTTTTTTTTTAATTTTCAGATAGATACTATTAGTCTTTCCAACCACCTCCCCACTTTCTCCCCCCCTTCCTTTATTTATTTATTATGGTAAATTCACATAACATAAAATTAATCATTTCTAAGTGAACAATTCAGTGGCTTTCAGTATATTCACAGTGTTGTGCAACTATTACTTATATCTAGTTTCAAAACATTTCCATCATTCCAAAATAAAACTTATTAAATTTTTCCCCATTCCACCCTCTTCCCACCCCTGCAACCATTAGCCTGAATTTTGTTTCTATGGATTTACCTGTTCTGAATATTTCATATTAGTGGAATTACACAGTATGTTGCCTTTTATGTCTGGCTTCTTTCACTTAGCATAACGGTTTGAGGTTCATCCACATTGTAGCATGTATCAGTATCAGTACTTCATTCTCTCCTTGCTGAATAATATTCCATTGTATGTATGTACTATATTTTGTTTATCCATTCATCCATTGGTGGGTATTTGGCTTACACCTCTTGGCTATTGTGAATAGTGCTGCTATGAACATGCATGTACGTGTATTTATTTGAGTGCCTGTTTTCTATTATTTTGGGCATGTATGAACTCATTAATGTCTAGCTCATTTTTCTAATTCTAATCCCTAGAATTTTAGATTACAAAATGACAAAATACAGGAATTTCTGTAAAAATATTTTTTCTCTTCTTAAAGACTTACTCATATCTATGATCTAGTTTTAGTTTATTCTGCAAGTTTTGCTCATATTGCTACCTATTGTATATGTATGTGTGCATGTATATGTGTGATGTGTGTATGTACACAAGAGAGAAAGACAGTGTTTTTGTTTTTTTAACATTTAATGTAACCATTCTGGGACTCAAAGTTCCCAGAACTATTTGCTTGTGTTTCATATCGATACTTGCAGATTTTATGTAAAGTACCATTTCTAGGTTAAAGAGGCCATGCATCTTTCAAAGTAAGTGCTAATAGAGAAGGGTTATTTAGAAATTTTGGCATACAAATGCAGGTATTTTCAATTGTATGCAAATAAAATTTTATTTCTCTCATTAGGACAAATATAGAGCAGGTGAGGGAGGGATCATTGTAATTGTAAAATCACATTTTGTAATTTATGTGAAAAGAAAATATAATCTAAAATAGATTGAATGCACAAATAAAAAAAATAACCCAGGTGTAAATTATTTATTTATGAAGTGAAACCTTTGAAAAGAGAGGAATGCTGATAGCAACCTTACTATGCAACATACTTCACTTCCGTTTCTTACCCTTACATTTTCAAAGTCATACATAGTAATTTAGTTTCACTCCCATTAATATGAGTGGGAGTTTTGAAACTTAAATTCCTGCACACATCTTTGAAAATGTATAGGTCAAAGTAAACTGTTCATGCAGAGCTGGTTTTCAGTTTTAGTGAAATGTTACGAATCTCTTACCAAAGATGTCCTAGAAGGCACTTTCATTCTAGTCACAGGAGAAGAATTATGTATAAGGTTACTATTTGGAGGTCATCATCTTTAAAACAACATGGGTAATAAATCATATTAAGGAGGAAAAAAAGCATTTTCCCAACCCAAAAGAACGCAAAATTTCAGGACCCATATTGTTTTATAGTGAGCAAAGGACCTTGGACCCTTTCAATGGACCCTTTTAGCCCCGTGCATCTGATCAGTGATAGAGGCATGCTAAGGTGAATTTTAATTAGGACTAAATTGTGGTATTACTCTTTCATACCCTGAACATCTGTTCCCTTCAGAAATGATGATTTATGCAGGCTATCAGAGCAGACAGCTTGCTACAGCTTATGTCACGGTAAGTGGGAAGCTCGTGGTAGCATTTCAGAAAACCAGCATCTAAATGGAGACTGGCCAGTGATTATGATATAGGTAAGGGGGGGAGGGGAAATATGATGTGTCCATTTCTAGTTTTGAAGCCAAATATTGACTTGACTTTAAAAAAAAATTCTCTTCTAGACCATCTGTTGTTAATGAAGAAAGTAACTTGGACAATGAATGGACTGATGCTTCCTACTGATGTTAAAAGACAGAAAACCAAGCCTGTTCTTTCTGTTAGAATGAAGGAACTTACTGAGAAGACCTCAGTCCGAATTCTGTTCTTTAAGAATGGCATGGGGCAAGATGGGCATGAGATTACAGTGGGAAAGGAAACAATGGAAAAGGTAATGTTGTATGAAATATTAAAGTATAAATTAAATTTCAAAGTTTTCATAGGTTTTGAAATGTGTTGTTTTTTTTCTTTTAAATATCAGTGTCAACAAATAAACTGAAATATTAAGAAGGTATTATAAAGAATGCAAAACTTCAGCTGTTTAGAAGCATGCATAGTGTACTAACAACATAAATTACCTTAGTAAAGCAACAAGATTTCTTTGGCTAACATATAGTTGGCCATTTACCTAGTTAAAAGTTGTGCTTACACTTAGAGAACATTCTAGTTGGTTATAATATTTTATAAAATTTTTAGATTGAAACCAATCTAATCTAGCTTCAAATCTAAAATCTGATTCTTTTCATTTTATTTTTATTTTTTTAAAGATTTTATTCACTTGACAGAGAAAGACACAGCGAGAGAGGGAACACAGCAGGGGGAGTGGGAGAGGGAGAAGCAGGCTTCCTGCTGAGCAGGGAGCCCGATGCTGGACTCAAACCCAGGACCCTGGGATCATGACCTGAGCCGAAGGCAGACGCTTAATGACTGAACCACCCAGGCGCCCCTGATTCTTTTCATTTTAAAATAATAAGATCTAGTTGTGCCTGGGTGGTTTAGTTAAGCATCTGCCCTGGGCTCAGGTCATGATCTCAGGGGATCCAGGGATGGAGCAGGGGATCCAGCCCCTGCTCAGTGGAGAGCCTGCTTCCCCCTCTCTCTCTGGCCCTCCCTGCCACTTACGTACTTTCTCTCTCTCTCTCTCTCTCAAATAAATAAAATCTTAAAAAATAATAATAATAAAAATAGTAAGACCTGGAAGACCCCTGCTTCTGGAATAAAAATAGTAAGACCTGGAATAACCCCTGCTTATTTAAGTCCAAAATAACTAAGATTTGTTTTAAAAGTATCCATATGCATTTTTAAAAGCAAATCTAGATGGGTCTAAGAAAAATCATGTAACAATCAAGCAAACTTTAAGAAACAAATTTTGTCATATAAATGCATGTTTTTAGGAGGTGCATATATTTCCCAGATCATCTTTGGTCTGACAGAAATATGGAGGAACTAATGGGAGTTTGAAGGAACAACTTTTTTTTTAAGGATGAGGGCTTTTCAACCAATCTTAAAGCAGCCTAATAATAACAACTAAAATTTATTAAATACATATTAGAGAGACAGTGAAACATAACCAAACTGTCTAGGTTTTAATCCGGGCTTTGTTATTGAATCTATGAGACTTTGGACACTTTACCTTCTCCCAGCCTCCATTTTGTCATCTAAAAATGGGAATAACAATAGTGCCTACCTAACAGAAATGATATGAAAATTCAATATGATATTATGCATGGAGAGCCAGCACCGAGAAAGTTCCCAATAAATATATGCTATTCTTATCTTTAGGACTTATAAATATACATCTAATAGAAATTATTTCTTTTACTAAAGGGAGAGACTTATTATGAAATCAAGACAGGTATCAATCATTTTTTTATGCCAGAGTATTTTTAAAATGACTGTTGCTTGAAACAGGTGAATAGTTGACTAGATACTGGAAATTGTTCTTATTGAAATATTTATTTCTTCATCTTCTTATTTTTGTGGTTATTTTATAACCACAACTGGGTGTTTACCTGGAATCTAGGAAACCAAGTTTTATTTCCTTCTTATCTTCAGATTTCCTTCTTATCTTCAGATTTGGATTATGAGTAAAACAAGGGATATTATACACCAGAGTAAATTGCTAAGGCAAGTTATAACATCTTCCCTGGAGATTTTGAAAAGTAGAGAAGATGGACATATCTCTTGGATTGTTAAAATGCAGTCATTTTTGGAGATAGAAGCTAGATTAGATAACCTCTTGAGTTCACTTCAGTTCAATCTTTGTAATTCTATGCCTTGGTGGTAAAATGGGGGTAATAGTCACAAATATTACATGTTCTTAGATGAAAGGTTGAGTATAAGTAAAAATGTCACTGGTATTTTTCTTTTTGACTCCAAAGAGCAATTTATTTAAAACTGGATGATCAAGCAATTCTTTAGCTTATTTTTTTCCTTATAATTTGTAAAATTTAAAGAATTTTCACAATTTATAAAATTCAGGACATGATTCAGTAATAAGCATGTTTGTAAATATTTGATGAAATATCGCTTTTAATATAGAATAGGGAATATAGTCAATAATAATATTGTAACTTTGTGTGATGACAGATGGAAACCATACTTACCTTGGTGAGCACTGCATAATGTATAGAACCATCAAATCACTGTGTTGTACACCTGAAACTATATAACATTGTATGTCAACTATACTTCAAATAAAAAATACTTAATAAATAAATACCATTTATATGAACAAGGTAAAGGATAGGAAGCAACAGAATCCTGGCCCTGAGTATCAATAGAAGTTTCTGAAGGGAAAAAGTAAGGCTAGCTAATTATTTTGTAAATAAAATTTAAATTTTTGAAAGTTTTGTTGATAATCACAAGATAATGCCATATTTATAGATTAACTACCAAGTCAGTAAAAGGAATTAAAAAACTGGCATGGTCATAGGAAAAATACAAATTATTTTCTCTTTTATGATAAAATATTAGGAAGGTCAGAAATTAGGAGCTATTTTTAGGTTATTATGAAGTAATAAAAAACTGGAATAGGATGTAAAAGACTCTAATATGGTGAAGGCTATTGCAGTGGAATAAAGAGAAAATTATTGAAGATGGTAGTAAAGTAAGTTAGTTAAGGCATAAAAGTCTTCTCTGAGGTCAGAATGGAGCCATGGGAAAATGTCTATATTTTAATCTCAAGTGCAAATCAGAAGGAAATCCATTTACTTATTTTAAAAGGTTAAATAATTAAGAAGTTTGAAATGAGGGCCAAAGTGATATATTTCTTCTAAACTTGGGAAATCCCAGTTATGGCCTATCTCTTTGAAACTTGAATCAGAGGGTTTTAGAATTACTTGGTATGGTTTAATAATCACACAGCACTGCTACTGTGAGGTATAGGCTAAACATATGTACTCAGAGGTAGAAAAAGGTATTAAGAAAAATTTCTGGGCACAAGATACAAAGTTAATGGAAAATGAAAAAATATCTGCTCCAGATAAATAAATTTTTAAGGCTAGCATTGTGGTGGTGGATCAGTTTTACTTTCCATCAATTCTCTCAGATTCTTTGCCAAAGAAGTGGCATTAACTGTATCGATTATTTTATTATCTAGGATATCATCTCCTTTATGAGAAATACTTTTTTTCCCTCAGCACTTAATAGTTATATCTTATTTGTTTTTTTTTTTTTTTGCTTGGTTTTCTATGTACTATCATAAATGGCATGAGATTGCAGTGGTGAAGAAAACAATGAAAAAGATAATGAATGAATGAAACAATGAAAAAGTGCCCTGTGCCTTTGGTCCAGTCTGAATTGGTTGTTCTCTATAACCTCTATCCTGGGATATCCCTTCACTGTCAGCCTGGGGATTATCTTTCCCTCTCTCCTCTGTTGGATCCCTCTCTCCCACTTCTCTAATCTTCCTCTGTCTTCATTTAGTATATTCGACACATATTCCCGTTGCTTTCTAAGAAAAAAAAATGGGAGATAAATTTTTTGAGATCTTGGGAAATCATTCTTCCCTCCAAATATTAAAGGTATTGCTCATTGCTTCTTGTTTCCAGTGTTGCTGTTGAGAAGTCTGATACCATGCTGATTCCGCATCCTTTGTAGGTGACCTACTTTTAATTTTTCCCCTCCAAAACCATTTAGAATTATCTCTTTGTTCCCAGGGTTCAAGAGTTTTTCCAAGATGTGCTAGATAATCACTCACCATGTCTTTTCAGTCTGAAGTCTCACCCTTCTCTTTTGAGAAATTTTGTTGAATTATTTCTTTGACAACGTCTTTTTTCTTTTCTTCTTCTGTTCTGATTTTATGGAACTCCTATTTTTATACGTTGGATCTTCTGACTTGAACTTCTGAATTTCTTATCTGAGTGATTTCCTTATCTTTACCTTCTAACCCAATGAATATTATTGCTTCTGCTTCCTGCACTATCTCTGTTTTCTAAGTATTTGTTTTGTTTGCTGTTTTTGTTTTCTGTCTTTCATATTTCAGTTTTCTTAAAGATGGGTTAATCTTCCATCAATATTTAAAAGTGAAGAGCTCAACACCAGTTGAAAAGCTCTTGAATATAGGGACGTCTTATTGAGGCATGGGTTGCAATGGAGAGTGTTTTGACTAGGCTTTTTCTTTAGGGTGGGGGAAGTTGTCAGTGTTTGTCTTTACTTTGGGGCTGATCAGTTTCTCCAGCTAGAATCTGCCAATGCAATCTCATAGCCAAGTGGAGAAGGGGACTAAGAGTTACATTTTGAGTATGTAGATTTTCATTTAATTCTTCTCTTTTCAGTAAACTGCTTTCTTTCTCAGCTCCGCCTGGTGCCTCTGATTTCAGAGTTCCTGCGGTTTAGCTTCTCCAGACACCAAATCTCCTGTCTTCTCTTCTGATGGCAGAAGTGTAGTTACCTGAATGCTTGGTGTTCAGGGAGGGTTTGAGGGGCTTAACTGCTTTTTATAAAAATAGTCAACTTATTTTCAGCCTACTTTTTAGAGGTATCTGTTGGCTCAAATTTGTGAGTGCCTTTCTGGGGTTTTGCAATACAAAGCAAATTTACTTCTGCTAGCCTCGGTTTTGAAGTTTCTGGTCTGCTAAATCATTTACTACTTAAATATTTTTCCTCTGGCTCCCAGAATTTTTGTTACTGGAGTCTCCTTTCTGATTTGTTCTCTCTCTTTTTCAAAATGCCAACTATCAATCTCTTATTTAACGTTGATAAAGCTGATTTTTTTTTAGGTGAAAAGATAATTCTAATATCTTCTTTCTATCCTAGTGGCTTGTTTTGCGCAGTGTGTTGAGGTTTGCACATCTGATTTGGAAAACATAGTTTCAATCTGCTTGAGTGAGAATAGAATAATTTTTCCTGTCATCTGGAGACATAAGATACTTATTGCAGACAAAGGGCCTTCAGTGTTTCTCAAAGTATAGTCCACCGAACACCTGCATCAAAATCATCTGGACTATGTGTTAAAAATTCAAACTGTTGGCCCCCACCCCAAGCCTACTGAATTAAGAATCTCCTGAGTGTGGGGCCTGGGAATCTGAACTTCAACAAATGTGTCCAGATGATTCCTAGCCCCACTAAGTTTGAGAACTCCTGTTCTGGTTATTCTAAAACTTCATTTACTGATTAATGGAAATCTTCATAGATTCCTTGTTTGTTTTCCTATACTTCTGATGTGGTTTATGAGAAAGAAAATAAGTTGTATGACATAGAAAACAGGTTATGGGAAATTAGAACACTAGTTGTTAGATTAGAACTAATGCAGGAAGTTAAGAAATCAGGAAGAGGAAAAATTCTACAAGTTAGCAGGGAGTAGTCCATGTGGCAACTCTGACTTAGAAGAAATAAACATTCCCTTAATATTTGTATGTAAACATATTTCATTATAGTGACTTTTCCCTGTTACTACTAAAAAAACCACATAAGGATTGAGAGAATATCTTATATATTTCTGTCAAGGTATAAATAAATCATGGATACCCTTAAGTCAAAGGAGAATCCAGACTTTTATGATGCTCACATTTGTTAATTGGGAAAATAACTCAGTAAGCCTAAACACAAAAAGCCTTCAAGAAAATGTTCAAGTTTAAAACATACAATTCAATTGAAAAAAATACAGCATAATAGCATTATTATGGAATGTTCACACACAGATCAGTAACTATAACAGCAGAGATTTTTTCTAATAGTGTGGGTAAAGGAATTTAGAGAACATTTTAAGAGATTCAAAAGGGAGCACCCGGAGTAACAAAATTTGATTAAGGATGCTCACCATGGATTCCGGCAGGGGAGGACATGCATAATTAGTATGTTAGAAGTTCTTTAAAGAGCTTTTTATGACAGATGAGGGAAAAACCCATTGATACTATTATTGTTTTAAAAATTAGTCTAGTGTTCAGACCAGAGATTAATATCAGATTTTAAAATATGAAAGCAGATTTTTTTAAAATATGGAATTTGATATCGGAATTTATTTTCAAGAGGCTGTAGATAGCCAATTGTCTTCTATTTATTGTCAATTTCAGGGTTTTACAATTGGATTATTTTAGAATCTTATAGTAATTATTTGGTAATCAGAATTTATTTTCTTGAATAAAATTCTACATGTGAGGGGCAGGAATGTGAATTTCCTCAGCTGAAATAAAAGCAAATGAGAATTTTCAGTCTGCAGATTTATTTACTTTACAAATGATACTTAAGGACAGATAATCCTTAATCTTAAGATCACAGATTTTATGAAATCATCTAATTAAGCAACTCGGAAAACTGAGACTTAGAGAAGTTATAGCTGCCCTACCCAAAGTTGATCCACTGGAATAGCTAGGGCTGGAACCCGTTTTTCTACTTCAAATTTTTTTCATTATGGGAAAGTGCCACAAATATACTTTTTATGACATTTTAATTCCTATGTGTCCTCACTTAAAAATGAGTTAACATAACCATGAAAAAATGTGCAATATCTGTTTACAGTCATAACAGAATAACTAGTATGACACTAGCCATCCCATTTTAAACAACTGGAATTGGACAAAATATATGAAACAATGATTTTTAGACATTACATAATGAGTAGTCAAGCTTGAGAGAAGAAAAGTTGAAGGGAGTCCTACTGTGTACCCCATCTTTATACCTGGAGGCATTTCTTGGACTGTGGTATGAGGAGAGAAAATCCAAGAAAACACAGTAGTCTCTACAAGTTGAGGAGAAAGACATCAAAGTAGTAGGAGCTAGAAATGTCTGGAATTTTCCATGAAATGTCATAAATTAAGGAACTACTTAGATAAGAGTTCCCAAAATTTGCTTGGGGGTCCCCTTGTATCCTTGGCTAAATATTAAGTTGTTCATGCACAGGGTGAACTCCATAAGGCTTGGCATAAGCAACTAACTACCAGGGAAAAAACAACTAATGGAGATGTGAAAAGGAAATAACTATGGAAGTATGCCCAGTGTAGGTATACATTTGTGTTTTGACGTGTCAGAGGAGAGAGATTTTGTTAAACATATGGGAAATTCACAAAGATCCCAAAAAAGGTAATCATTATCCAGGAGAAAAGTCAATTCAATAGAAGCAGACCCTCCAAATAGACTTAATAGTAAAAGACATATATTTTTTTAAGATTTTATTTATTTATTTGAGAGGGAGAACATGCACAAGCAGAGGGGAGGGGCAGAGGGAATGGGAGAAGCAGACTCCCAGCTAAGCAGGGAGCCTGATGTGGGGCTCCATCCTAGGACTCTGAGATCATGACCTGAGCTGAAGGCAGACACTTAACTGACTGAGCCACCCAGGCGCCCCAGTAAAAGACATTTTGAAAGCTATTATAAATATGTCAAGGAACTAAAGAAAAACATGAATATTATATGAAGAGAAATGGAAACTAAAAATAGAACCAATGGAAGTTCTAGACCTGAAAAATACAATATCTTAAAAGGAAAAAAAAAAAATCCACCAGGTGGGTTTAATAGCAGATTAGACGTTAGGGAACAAGAGATCAGTGAACTTCGAGATAGGGCAATAAAAACTATCCAAATGGAAGTATAGAGAAGAAAAAGGAAAAGCCTGAAAAAAGGACAGAGTGTCAGTAATTTGTGGGTTAATATCAAGCAGTCTCATAGATACACAATTGGAGCCCTAGAAAGATTAGGGAGAGGAAGAATATAGTTGAAGAAGTGATGGCCAAAATTTTTTTGAGTTCCTGAAAAATGTCAACCCACAGATCCAGGAAGCTCAATGAAAGCCCAGGAAATGCAAAGGAATTAGAATAGCCAAATTTGGAGGACTTGCACTACTGAATTTAGCATTTATTACAAAGTAATCAAGATATAATGGTATTGACATAAGGATACACAAAAAGAGCAATGGAAGGAAATACAGAGTTCAGAAATAGACCCACACATATTGGGGCAAATTATTCTTTTTTTTTAAAGATGTTATTTATTTATGAGAGAGAGAGAGAGAGTGCATAAGCAAGGGGGAGGGCAGAAGGAGAAGCAGACTCCCTGCTGAGCAGGGAGCCCAATGCAGGGCTCTATCCCAGGATCCCAGATCATGACCTGAGCTGAAGGCAGACACTTAACCGACTGAGGCACCCAGGCGCCCCTCCGTTTGAATTCCTCTCTGGCTCTTAGGTGCTGCTCTGAGCAGCATCACCCTTTAGACCAGAAGGCTGGTGGGCACTATGGGAATGACACAAAACAAGAAGTAAGTGAGGGGGTGATAGATGAGGAGAAAGAGGAATATGTGATGGATAAAGTTCTTGACTGTCAAGTGGAAAAGGGCAAAGTGGAGTACCTCCTACAGTAGAAGGGGTTTTCAGATGAAGATAACATGTGGGAGTCAGAAGAGAACCTGAATTGCCCTGATCTCATTGCTGAGTTTCTACAGTCACAGAAAACAGCATATGAAACAAATAAATCAGGGAGGCAAGCACAAAGCTGAGTCTGGTTCTTTAGATAAGGGAGTGGAGAGCAAACCAAAGCAGAGGAAAGAAGAGTCAGAAAAGCCAGGAGTCTTTGCTTGGGATTTGGAGCCAAAAAGGATTATTGGAGCTACAGAATCCAGCGGAGAATTCATATTCCTGATGAAATGGAAAAACTCTGATGAAGCTGACTTAGTCCCTGCCATGGAAGTCAATGTCAAGTGCCTACAAGTGGTCATATCTTTCTATGAGAAAAGGCTGACATAGCATTCTTAACCCTTGGAGGCTGATGACAAGAATTAACTCTCCTGTCACATCTGACTGTGAGTTTCGAGTGGGGAGAGAAGGAGTCACTTGTCTTGACACCATAGAGATGGCTTAAGAAGATGTCCTTTGAAGAGTCAATATCATTTCTGTGCCATATGGCAGCCAAAGTGTTTTAAAGCCTTTCCATGCTGTATAGTTTGCACACACCTATCCCAATGAAGGGGAAGGAGAAGTGTTGCAAGATGGCCCATTCTGTATTTTGCTGAGAAAGGCAAAGGGCCTTCCATGAAAGACAATTTACAGAATGGGTGTGTGGGAGAGCAAAAGATACTGTAGATTTTTAAAGTGCATCTGCACGAACCACAGCCTTCTTCTCAATAGTGTTAACTCTGCATTTTTACAGCATAGCATGTGTGTAGTTTTTGGCTATTACTGGTGTATTATTTGGGAGTGGGAGGGATGGGGGGTGGAAAGGAAAAGAGATGGGTAGGATCATTTTTGTTAAAATTTGGGGCCTGTTGGGGGAAATGGTGAAGCAATGGAAAGAATAAACTAGTGGTGTGTCCAGAATATTATATCTTTTCAAAAAAAGTCCTTGGCAACCCAAATGAAGACTGTGAGAAACTGTTTAAAAGCTGTGAATGCCTGAAGCTTAGAAGCCCAGGTATTCCCTGCCTGAGCTTAGTGCTGTTCCCAACAAAGAACTAAGCCAGTTAATAAATTACCAAAGTTGCCATTTTGGGGATGGAAACTGGTTGAAGAGGGAAAATCTTATTGGAGCATATACATAGACAGGTAGTTCTGTCTTAGAGGTGCCTATTATTGGAATTGATAAGAAGACCCTTTCTTTTCCAATTAATGAAGTATTAAACATCAGCTTGCCCATCCAAGCCACTGGCTGAGGTATTTGGGGAGGGGAAGAAGGTGGTATAGAAGATGGGAGAGTAGGGAAAGGCAAGGGTCCCTGCTCTTAGGGTAGAAAATTCCTGAAGCCTGTTATTTGAACTTTGAACTCTGAAATCATTGGTGGCAGGGTTCAGTCACTGACAGCACAAGTTTGCTAAATCACTTCAAGAGTGGAATGATTTCAAAAGCCCTGGTCTCAGAAGATTAAACTTTCATACTGGGCCAGTGGTTCACTTTAAAACATAAAACAAAACAAATTTTTTTTTTAATCCTAAGAATTAACTAATACCCAAATGCTGTCTTGAATCATGAGATCCATCAGTTCTTGGCATCATTTAGGTCTGCATCTAGAACTGCGTTGTAAAATCTTTTTAGGCATGTGTTAGGTTTCTGTGAAAATTTTGTTTAAATGTAAACTTAATACCACATTGTTAGTTTTTGACTTAATAAAACTATAGAATTATAATACTTAGAAAAACCAAAAACAAATGAGTGGATAAACAAATTGTGCTATATCCATGCCAAGGAATACTCTTTGGCAACAAAAAGGAACAAATATTGTGGTAAATGAAAGAAGCCAGATACAAAATAATATTTGCTATTTGATTCCATTTATGTGAAATTTTAGAACAAACAAAACTTTTCTAGTGAAAGGGATCAGTGGTTTCCTGGGGTCAAGTTTACTGAATAGTGATTGGGAAAGAGCATGAGGAATTATGGAGAGTAAAGGAAATATTCTATATCTTGATTGTGGTGGTGGTTACACAGATACATTTTTTCTTTTTTTTTTTTTCTTTTAAAGATTTTATTTACTTATTTGACAGAGAGTGATAGAAAGAGTGAGAGAGCACAAGTAGGGGGAGAGGCAGAGGGAGAAGCAGGGCTCCCCGCGGAGCAGGGAGCCCAATGTGAGACTCGATCCCAGGACCCTGGGATCATGACCTGAGCCGAAGGCAGACACCTAACTGACTGAGCCACCCAGGCGCCCCAGATACATATTTTTTCTACCTGTGTTAAACTATACACTTAAAATAGGTACAGCTTATTTCATGTAAATTGTACATCAAAATAATAATTTTAAAAAGCAAATAACAGTATAATTAGCATTATAAACATTTCAAAGTAATCTGGGCTATTTAATTATTTTAAGAAGAGATCAGTTAAGACTAGAATATCTAAAGAGTATGTATTAATAGATTACTTGGACAATCTCCTTTGGTTATCTACTTCTCATTCACATTTTAAATAATAAAATGCCAGAACACCTACATTTCAAATTCACCAGAAATAATTGCTTTTACAAATCATAGTGATGTTCATTATTAGTAAGAGCAAATAACTAGATTTGGCAGGCATTCTGTCACCCACTTTTATGAGAAAAAGACACATAACTGGCCAGTAAATTTATTTCCAGGATTTATTCAGAAAAGTACCTTTAACTTAATTTAATAAGATGGTTACAAATTCATCCCAATCTCCTGGTATCTTCAGGTTGAAAATATGATCATAATTTTTATTATAAGTCATTGTAAAATATTGGTCTTAGCAGAGAGTTATGCTTAGTACATTTTATTACATTTTAATTCTTTGAAAATTCACAATGTATTTGACAGTCTTTCAGTTAGCCAAAAAAATCTGTAAAAACAGAGTCCCCTTCTCAAAATATTCATGATAAGTTGTATTCTCTTCTACTGAACAAATACAATTAATTGCCAAAGGTGAAGTATTTTTAGTAATCCAATGAACTAATTTCATAATTATCCATTAATTTTCACAGTTTTCTTTTTTTTTAAAGATTTTATTTATTTGAGAGAGAGAGAATGAGAGAGAGAGAAAGCACATGAGATGGGGGAGGGTCAGAAGGAGAAGCAGACTCCCCGCCGAGCAGGGAGCCCGATGCGGGACTCCATCCTGGGACTCCAGGATCATGACCTGAGCAGAAGGCAGTCGCTTAACCAACTGAGCCACCCAGGCGCCCAATTTTCACAGTTTTCAGCTTCCTAACTTTCTTTTAAAATTCTTCTCTGGGTTCTTAATTAAATGATTTGCTTCTTAGGAGGTTTATATAGTGAATACTGTTGTAATCTATTTGCTGTACAAATACTCATTGAGTTAGTTGAAACAATGTTCCTCATTTGAGGAACCTGGGCCAAAAAACATTTTTTTCTATGGAGTCAGGATGATAGCTGCAGATAACAGAGAATCCTGATTTAGACAGACTTGAGCAAAAAGGAAGCAAGAAATCTAGGAGTGGGACAGTTTTAAGCACAGCATGATAGGATTCCAGTTACATTTTTAACAAGTTTTATTTATTTCAGTAATCTCTACACCCAACAAGGGACTTGAACTCATGACTCTAAGATCAAGAGCCACATGCTCCCCCAACTGAGCCAACCAGGTGCCCCCCAGTTATGTTATTTTTAATTTTCTGGATTTTATGCTCTGTCATATGTTGGTAACAGGATGGCTGCTGCACAGCCAGGGACAGTTCTGGCCAGTGGCAGAAAAGAACCGTCTCTTCCCTGTGAATGATGAAGCCTTTCCCAGAAGCCCTTTCTCATATCTTATCTCAGAACTAGATTATGTGCCTACTCCCAAACTGACAAGAGGCATGGGACCATCATGATTGACCTAGATCAGTCAAGGTAACTGTAGTCTACCTTGAGTCCAAAGCGGTAAAAGTGAACCTCTAAACAAAATCAGGACAAGGATGAGGCAAAAAATGAATATTGTGTAGGCCACTAAGAGAATTGCTACAAATGTGAAGAGATTTTCTTATTTTATTTCCTGAGGTCAGTATAAGGTTAGTGCTCTGGTAGCAAAAACAGTTTTATTTGGAAATTTCCTTTTCTAGAATTACACATTCTTTTTTTTAATTTAATTTAATTTAATTTCTAAGATAGGATAGGCTTAATCATGTTTAAGTGCCAGTAGGAAAAATCTCATTGAGAAGGAATAGCTGAATATATATGAAAGAGAAGAAATGATGGATAATATATACTACTTTACTTTATTTTTTTAAAGATTTTATTTATTTTTGACAGAGAGAGAGAATGTAGAAGCAGGGGAAGCAGCAGGCAGAGGGAGAGGGAGAAGCAGGCTCCCCGCTGAGCGAGGAGCCCGATGTGGGCCTTGATCCTAGGACCCTGGGATCATGACCTGAGCCGAAGCCTCAGGCTTAACGACTGAGCCACCCAGGCGCCCCTAATATATACTACTTTAAAAGTTGAGAGCAAACATAATTGAAAGCATAGGTGCAATATTGGTCTTAGATAGGAGCATAGACTCTTCCAACTAGTGGGAAAAGGAGAGAATAGGTATAGAAAGAGGTAGGCTTGTAGTCTGCCAAAAATAAATAGGGAAGTAAAGGAGGGGAGGCCGGGCAGAGAGCAGAGGTGGTTTGAAATATTCATTATGGTAAGTAGAGGAGCTATTTGACCAAACAAATGAAATAGAAATGACTGGGCAGTATTGAGGGACCATGGAGTTTGGTGACTATGAATAATACTAATGCTGATGTGGTCATTTGTGTGATTTCTTCAGGAGCAGCAAGATTCTTGGTGTGTGCATAACACATGGATAGTAAGCATCAGCCAGGGCTAGGATTTTTGTAGCAGAAGTTATCCATGAGGGGCGCCTGGGTGGCTCAGTCTTTAAGCATCTGCCTTCGGCTCAGGTCATGATCCCAGGATCCTGGGATCGAGCCACACTTCGGGCTCCCTGCTCCGCAGGAAGCCTGCTTCTCCCTCTCCCACTCCCCCTGCTTGTGTTCCCTCTCTTGCTGTCTCTCTTTCTGTCAAAAAATAAATAAAAAAACTTAAAAAAAAAAAAAAGAAGTTATCCATGAATGAAGAAGAATGACTAGAGTGAAGGAAGATGGTGTAGTTGAATGTCAGGTTGTTTTGTTTGTTCAGTAAGAGAGTTGGAGAGAAATCTTGAAATAACATTGTAACACCCCTTCCCACCTTCCCATCCTCTCCGAACACTTTGAGATTGTAGTATGAGAGAATAAAATCCCAGCATTTGAGAGAGTCCTGAGGAAATTAGTGAATTCAGGGGAAAGCCTGTTTTCCTTTAAAAGAGCTTGAGGGCCCAGTCCATTTTGTTGCTTAGGGGAAGCATTTGTAGATTGCATAATGCAAAGACCCTCTTGCTGTAGTGTGAAAGCAGCTGCAGAAAATATACAAATGAAGAGTATAGCTGTTTTCCAAGAAAATTTTATTTATGGGCACTGAAATATTAATTTTAACATGACAAAACACTATTCTTTTCATTTTTTTTTTAACATTTAAAATTGTACAAATTATTCTTAGCCCATAGGCCATACAGAAACAGGTTGTGGCCAGAATTAGCCCATGGTGTGTAGGTTGCTGACCCTTGCCACAGATCTTTTGAAAACAGTTTATGGGGAAGTGTAAATCAGGGCTTATACTTCTGGATGTTAACATATAAAACATATGATAAAAACATACTTTGAGGAGAAGGGCCTTGTTGGATCTAATGACTTGTTGATTTGGCTCACTTGGCCAGGGGTGATGTTGAGCTCTCTCACCTGGACTGGGGTAGTGGCAAGCCAAACCCAGAGGCTCTAGACTGTGTAACCACACCACCTCCATGGTAGCCACTCCAGAAACTGTAAACTTTGCACCAGATATGCCCATGGGTAAACAAATTAAACTAAAAAGAATTTGTAGAAAATCTCTTCCCAGCTGCTAGTCAAAGAGTCTGGTTTTACAGCATGATGGTTTTAAATTTCAGATCAGAAGGGTTCTCTACAACCTATGCTGTAAGAAATTAACAAAATGTGAATTTGTAAAAAATAATATTTTAACAAGCTTAACAGGTATAGATGAGTGGAAATGGTGTTTTAATTAACCTTAATATTACAGCAAGATGACACTGTTAAATATTTTCCATTGTGAATTATAAGAATGACCTTACAAGTGGAGGCTTCATTTCAGGGCTTTTGACAGAAATTTATATTGCTACTAATTCATACCACTGATAATGTACTCTGAGAAAATGATTCCTGAAAGTTGGCATTGCTTAAACACGGCAAGGATCTTTCATCCTGAAAGTATGATAGAATGACAGTGTTGCTGATGCATTATAAATTTCTAGTATCTGATTTTCTAATGGCAGTTTTTAAACTCATTTTACTCTTAAAATTTGGCTTGCACAAACACTTTTAGTGATATTTTGGCACAATGAAAAGAGGGATCTTAGAGTTAGAAAGCTGTATAATTTTACTTGACTGATTTTTTTAAATACAAAGGCAGCAGTATTTGAAATAATTTTTAAAATCATTGAAGTTTTAGCTGAAATAAATGGGACCATCTTTAAATAGCTCACATTTTACTTAGTTTAATTGGTAAATTATAACTTTGGAGGAGGGTATTTAGATATTTGAACCTTCACTAGTAATTAGAGAATATAATTTGTACCAAAGGGCTTCAGTGAACTTTTAAATAATAGATTTGTAATATTAAGAAGTTGAGAACTAAACATAAAGAATGGAAAGATCAAGAATATGGGTAACCAAGGAGGAGGCTCTGTGGAACCAAATGTAGATTCTTAAGTGTTGAGAGATGACTGGCTAAGAAAGAATGTGTAGTGAATCGTCTCCTGTTAATATTTCTGTCAAAGAGGGTGGTGGTGGTAGCAAAAGGATAATCCTTGGAGACAAAGTCACATGGACCTAAGTGACCAATAGGAGAATTTTGCTAGTCAGAGACAAACTGTGTCAATAAAGTATTTTTAAAAACACAAGGGTGGATCCCATGCCAATGTCAGTATGTTCCACTCCCCTTTCTGTCTAAAGTCACAGACAAAACTCCAATTTCTTCTGATAACTTCTCTCTTATATTTTGAATATTGCTTTACAAGCATTTTTAGTAAAGGTTTCTGCCCATGGATAGGAGTCCTAGGTGAACTTATGTGTAGTAATCACTAAAGAGATTGACCCAAAAGAGTGGGAAGGAAGGCAGGAAGAGTAACATTTAGAGTCACCAGCGTTATTACCTTATATTATTGGGTGGCAAGGACCAGTCCCAGCCATGGGGCTATTCCGACTTAGATATTCCAAGGGAGTATTGTGTCTGACTTGTGAGAACACATGGAGTTGGTCAGGAATTGAACTCCTGCACTGATACCCTCTAAATAGGCAGATTGGAGGTCATGGATTGGCTCCATATGATAGAGTTTATAGTACTTGTGAAATACATAGCAAGAACGTTGTTATTTAGGTAAAGCATTGATATTGTGACTATTTCCCTCATAAATTAGAGGGTCCAAGATTATTCCTGTAACTTCATTCTTAGTCATAAACAGATATGCCTTCCTGATTTTGAGAAAAAGAGCAGCAATATATAGTTTCTGAAAAATTGCCCAAAACAGGATTGCAGCTAGCTGCAAGAAACACACACAATCCTGTAAATGCCTGTGGGACTATGTGGCTCATGAGAACATTATTGGTCATGTGTAGGGGTAGAATAAAGGCTGAGAACCTCTGATGTAATCCAGTAAAGGCCAATTTGTCAAATTAAATTAGTCAATTAGATATTTGCCTTTTAAATGGAACACATATCACTTGATACAGCAACTAGATAAAGCATATTAGTCACAATGTTTGAAAGTTGTTCTCCAGACTGAAAGGAAAGTACAACTTTGTCTTTATAAACACATGAAGCTCTTTAAATATGTTAGTTGTCACAAAGAAAATGAGTTGGTTGGGCTAGGACTAGGATTAGTTTCCAATTTTAAAGTAAGGATAGGGGCGCCTGGCTGGCTTAGTTGGTTAAGCATCGGACTCTTAATTTCAGCTCAAATCATGATCTCAGGGTCATGGATCCAGCCCCATGTTGGCCTTCCCCCTCTGTGGTCTGCTTGAGATTCTCTCTCTCTCTCTCCCTCTGCCCCTCCCCCCACTCAGGCACACTAGCTCTCTTTCTCTCTAAAAATAAGTAAATAAATCTTTAAGGTAAGGATAAAATTGGGCAGAACTAGAGGCAGTGTGGTAACAGCAATGGAAAGATGTTCTTTTTACTATGTAATCATGTAATGCACATCATCCTTCAATAGTTTAGGTTATGCAAAAGCAGTAGTACATTATAGCCATTAATAGTGAAAATGGAAGACAAAGTATTTTCAATTTGGATTTGGAATGTATTATATACTTCTTTTAAAAATTTTTATTTTATTTATTTTATTTTTTAAGTTGGCTCCATGCCCAGCATGGAGCCCAACGTGGGGCTTGAACTCACAACCCTGAGATCAAGACCTGGGCTAAGATCAAGAGTTGGATGCTTAACTGAGTGAGCCACCCCAGTGCCCTTGAAGATTTTCTTTTTTTTTTTTTAAAGATTTTATTTATTTATTTGAGAGAGAGAGAATGAGAGATAGAGAGCACGAGAGGGAAGAGGGTCAGAGGGAGAAGCAGACTCCCTGCTGAGCAGGGAGCCCGATGTGGGGCTCGATCCCGGGACTCCAGGATCATGACCTGAGCCGAAGGCAGTCACTTAACAAACTGAGCCACCCAGGCGCCCAAGATTTTCTTATTAAGTAATCTCTACACCCAATGTGGGGCTTGAACTCACAATCCCAAGATCAAGAGTTGCATGTCCTACCAATTAAGCCACCCAGGCGCCCCTATTATACACTTGTAAATGGATATAGTGATTCATGTTTTGGGAGTCACTTCCAAAAACCTAATAAAACTTGCATGAGGTTACTTTATACTCTCCAGCACCCTTTGTTACTTTAATTATTTTTCATGCTGTGAGTAGAATTTTCCTCTAACTGATGCGTGTTTTAAGTCTTCACTGATGTTGAAAAGGTCATTGTTACAAGGGCTATATCAAGACAGATCAAGATATTACAATATTGAGAAAACAGGGGCACCTGGGTGGCTCAGTTGGTTGAACATCCGACTCTTGATTTCAGCTGGGGTCCTGATCTCAGGGTCATGGGATTGAACCCCATCTTAGGCTCCATGCTGGGTGTGGGGCCTGCTTAGGTTTCTCTCTCTCCCTCTGCTCCTCCCCCCCTTCTCTTTCTCTAGCTCCCTAAGTAAATAAATAAATCTTTAAAAAAATAAAGTAAAATAAAATAAAAAAATATCGAGAAAACAACTTTACCATATTAGAAACCATTACAAGAAGTTCTTGAGATTCAGGCTCATGGGAAACCTTGAAATGTATTTTTTTAATTCCACTTATTTAGTACCCAAACAACATAAGTTATCAAGTTGAACTGTGATCAGACTGTATTTATAATTGACTTTAGGACAATTGGAAAGAATTTAAAACCCAAAGAAAGTACCTTAAGACCTAATTTATTTACTTTTATTTTTTAAATTTATTTTATTATGTTAATCACCATACATTACATCATTAGTTTTTGATGTAGTGTTCCATGATTCATTGTTTGCGTATAACACCCAGTGCTCCATTCAGTACGTGCCCTCTTTAATACCCATCACCAGGCTAACCCATCCCCCTCCTCTCCCTCCCCTCTAAAACCCTCAGTTTGTTTCTCAGAGTCCATAGTCTCTCATGGTTCGTCTCCCCCTCCGATTTCCCCACCCTTCATTTTTCCCTTCCTACTATCTTTTTTTTTTTTTTTTAACATATAATGTATGATTTGTTTCAGAGATACAGGTCTGTGATTCAACATTCTTACACAAATCACAGCGCTCACCATAGCACATACCCTCCCCAATTTTTATTTATTTTTATTTTTAATTGAAGTATAGTTGATGTATTTGTTTCAGGTGTACAATATAGTGATTCGACAATTATATACAATACAAAATGCTTGCCATGATAAACATAGTTGCCATCTGTCACCATACAATATTATTATAATAGTATTAACTATATGCTGTACTTTTCATTCCTGTGACTTACTTATTTTATAGCTGGAAGTTTGTACCCCTTAGTCTCCTTCACCTATTTTGCCCATCTGCCCACCTTTCCTCCCTTGGGCAGCCCCTAGTTTGTTCTCTATATTCATAAATGTGTTTCTCTTTGTTATTATTGTTGTCTGTTTGTTACTTGTTTTGTATTCTAGATTACACATACAAGTGAAATTATATATTTGTCTTTGTCTGACTTATTTTGCTTAGCATAATACTCATTAGGTCCATCCATGTTGTTAGGAATGGCAAGATTGCATTCTTTTTTTATGGCTGAGTAATATTTCATTGTATATACATACCAGATCTTTATCCATTCATCCACTGATGGATACTTGGGTTGCTTCTATATCTTGGCTTGTGAATAATGCTGCAATAAACATAGTGGTGCATATATCTTTTCAAATTCATGTTTTCATTTTCCTTGGGTAGATACTCAGAAGTGGAATTACTGGATTGTATGGTACTTATATTTTTAGTTTTTTTAAAGATTTTATTTATTTATTTGACAGAGAGAGACATAGCGAGAGAGGGAACAGAAGCAGGGGGAGTGGGAGAGGGAGAAGTAGGCTTCCTGCCGAGCAGGGAGCCCAATGTGGGGCTCAATCCCAGGACCCTGGGATCATGACCTGAGCTGAAGGCAGATGCTTAATGACTGAGCCACCCAGGCACCCCTAGTTTTAGTTTTTTGAGGAATCTCCATACTGTTTTCCAATTTACATGTGCACCAGTTTATGTTCGCATGAACAGCATGCAAAGGTTCCCTTTTCCCCACATCCCTGCCAACACTTGCTATGTCTTGTCTTTTTTATCCTATTCATTCTGACTGGTATTAGGTGATATCTCCTTGTGTTTTTGATTTGCATTTCCCTGATGATTAGTGATGTTGAGCATCTTTTCATGTGTCTGTGGCCATCTATATATCTTCTTGGGAAAAACATCTATTCAGGTCCTCTGCCCATTTTAATTGTATTATTTGGTTTTTTGGGGTGTTCCCTTGTATGAATTCTTTATATATTTTGGATATTAGCCCATTGTTGGAAATATCCTTTGCAATTCCTTTCCCATTCAGTGGGTTGCCTTTTCATTTTGTTGATGGTTTCCTTCACTTTTTAGTTTGATGTAGTCCCAGTCATTTATTTTTCCTTTGCTTCCCTTATCTGAGGAGACATATCTAGAAAAATTTTGCTAAGATTGCTGTCCAAGAGGTTACTGTCTCTGTTTTCTTTTGGGAGTTTTATGGCTTCAGGTCTTATATTCAGGTCTTTACTCCATTTTGAGTTTATTTTTGGGTATGGTATAAGAAAGTGGTCCAGTTTCATTCTTTTGCATGTAGCTGTCCAGTTTCCCCAATACGTTTGTTGAAGAGACTGTCTTTTCCCCAGTGTATATTCTCACCTCCTTTGTCATAAATTGTAGAAGTGTGGGATTATTTCTGGGTTCTCAACTCTGTTCCATTGGTCTATGTGTCTGTTTTTGCACCAGTGCTATACTATTTTGGTTATTATAGCTTTGTGATATAGTTTGAAATCTGGGAGTGTGATACCTCCAGCTTTGTTCTTCCTTCTCAAGACTGCTTTGGCTATTCCAGGTCTTTTGTGGTTCCATACAAATTTTACAATTATTTATTCTTGTTCTGTGAAAAATACTATTGGTATTCTGATAAGGATTGCATTGAATCTATAGATTGCTTTGGGCAGTATGGGCATTTTAATGTTAATTCTTCCATTCCATTAAAACGATATATCTTTCCGTTTATTTGTGTTGATTAAAACCAAATTTAAAAGTAATATGCTCCCACTATAAATTAATGAAAAATATAGAAAGTAGCAAGACTAGTATAAAAATTTCCCATAGTCCTAGCATTTATTAAATATAGTATAACCACTTTTTAATATTTGTTGCATCTTTCTCTTTTTTATTAATATTTGTGTGTTTTTTATTTTATTTTTTATATTTTTATTTATGTTTTTAAATATAACATTTTATTTATTATATTATATTATTTATTTATTTATTTATTTTTTATATAATAAATGTGGGGCTTGACCTCAAGATCAAGAGTTCCATGCTCTTCTGGCTGAGCCAGCCAGGCACCCTTGTTTGTGTGTTTTTAAAGTAAAATTGTGATCTAATAATTTTAACTGCTTTTTTTTTCATATATTAGAAACATTTTCTAAATCATCATTTTTATTTTACAGTATAATTTTTATAGCCATTTAGTATAGAAAGGCCTTTTAATGTTTATTTGATTTAGCCAGAGCTTACTGTAATAAATTACTTATAGGTTTTTTTCCCCCCTGGGTAGGTTTTAGATACTTGCACAGTGAGAATGAACCTCAATTCACCAGCCAGATATCTTTATGATTTGTATGGCAGAACAATTGAAGATATTTCAAAAGGTAAGTGACAAAAATCTTATAAACTCTATGATAACGTTTCAAAAGCCACTTGTATAATTTTGTTTTTACTTTATATATTTAAAAGGAAACAGCTATAATAAAAGTTTAGTTTTAATATGGATAAATATGTCATTCTTAATACAAAAGGAAATTATGAAAGGGATTAAGGTTTGAGGAATCTTTATTTCAGCATGTTTTGGTCCATTTGGTCTTCTATCACAAAAATACCATATGCTGGGTGGCTTGAACAACAAACATTTACTTCTTATATTCATGAAGTCCAAGTCCAAGATCAAGTCCAAGATTCATTGTCTGTTGGGGGTCCCTTAACTGATTTGTAGATTGCTATTTTCTCACTGTGTCCTTATTGGTGGAAAGGGCAAGGCTGCCCTCTGGGGTCTCTTGTATAAGGACACGAATTTCATTCATGAGGGCTCCACCCTTATGACCCAATTACCTCCAAATACCATCACATTAGGTTTCAACATTTAAATTTTGGCGGGACATAAACATTCAGCCTATAGCACAGCTCAAGTTTAGATTTAAAAAAAATCATGAGTATTTTAACTTTAGTAAGCCATCACTTAATGAATGAAAGCAGTTGATAAATTTTCATAATTTAACAGGTCTTTTCTATGATATACAGCTTTTAGAAGAGAAAACTGAGAAATCATACTGCTGTGTTCCCAGATATTTTTTAATTGTTTTGGGTAACTTCTAGAGGTTTTCAAAAGTTATGAAATGTGTTTTTAAAACAATTTCATTGTATGTCTTTGTCAATCTGTATTTCTAAAAACACTTTGCTAGTCTCTAAAAGCAAAATGTACCATGAATTCTGTATTTGTACCACTATTAAATTACTATTAGTAGTAATTGCTACTGTTATTTACTTTTTACTTTTTTAAATTTACTTTTTATTGCCTTAGTAGTAATTACTATTACTTTAGTAGTGTTACTATTAGCACTACTAAATGTACTACTGTTAAAATCCTATCACTTCATTTAAGCCTTAACTCCATATGCCTGAAGAGGGCCAAAATATTAAGTGGCATACTTAAACCTGCAGGCTAGATCCAAAAAGCTTTAAGTCTTTTTAGGATATGGCTATACTTATATTTATTTCTAATATCCTTGCTTGTACTGTATAAAAGCAAACCGTTACTGGCTTTATCATCTTAATACTGTTGAGTGGCTACTGGGGCGCCTGGGTGGCTCAGAGGGTTAAGCATCTGCCTTCAGCTCAGATCATGATCTCAGTGTCCTGGGATCCAGTCCCACATCCCGCTCTCTGCTCAGCGGGGAATCTGCCTCGCCCTCTGTGCTCACGTGTGCTCACGTGTGCTCTCTCTCTCTCTCAAATAAATAAGTCAATAAAATGTTTAAAAAAATACTATTGAGTGACTACTATTATATTTTGATACTTATTGTTACAACTCTTGAATTATTTTTCTGCCAGGGATGATATGTGTGTTTGTGTATTTAGAAAGTAAATCAATTTTTTCTTGGTCATTTCTAATATGTGTTAGATATGATACTTATTTTTCATTTTATTAGGAGTTTTTATCTGAAGATGTCCAAGCTTCTGTAGACATACCCATTATCTAGCTAGTTATTTACCTGTAAGACATATGTAACACAGGGAATACTTCCTTATGGTCTTTTGTTGGGGGGTGGATACAGACGGTATCATTATCGAAGTTTATTTCTTCTTTCTTGCAGTCTCCCCTTATCACACTGGCTAAAATGATCTTTATGATCAATAATATTACATAATCACTCTTAAAACTTGCATTAATAAAATAAATAACTAACATATTTCTTAAGACCCTATCTAGCTTTGAATTATTTCCAGTTCACCAGGAATTAAAAAATTGTTTTTGAATAAATCGTTAGAATTAAAATATAAGGAATCCTGGTTAAAGGGAAAGATTTATATTTAGAAAGTTGATTTTTTTCCTCCTCCCAAATGTGGTATAACAGAATTACTTATCAAAACATAAAAGCTCTGACTCTGAGGTGTGATGCTTCATGAATGCCAGAGGCATTCAGATTTGTGCCTCATGCTTCACGTGTCCCAGAAGTGTGCTATTATCACATTTTAATGCATGCCTTGCCCTGTGTTTTTGCATACTTATAAAAGCTTATGCCAGCTGAAATTAGCCTATGCAACTACTAACATGTGGAAGCATAACAAGTTCACTAGACTTAACATACTCAAAGAAGCTAATCCTGTTGGAGGAACTTCCAGTCTGTAGCACCGTAGTCACTTAACATTAAATTTTTGCATTTCTTTTTTCTTTGTTTGTTAGTATAATTTGTGCATCAAATGATTGAAGTCCCTAAACTTTTATATTTGATGGTCTTCTGAACTTCAACTTGGAAAAGGTCAAGTGTTATGTGAAAGTTACCTTTTAATTTAAATAATCACTAATACTCTCATTTGATGTATGACTTGTTGTTTGCTTGTTTTATGTCAGATCAGAAAATCGTGTCTAATGTTAAGATCATAGCAATTACTTTTTATTTATAAGGACAGATTAGAAGTGTAATTGTACCAAGGACTAAAAAGTAAAAGATACACAAAATGCTTCTTTTTTAGAATTAGATATACTTTGAAATGAGCCCAATTGACATGACACTAAACTTTATCATGTCTAGTGAAACCCTTAAAAACCCATGGGATTTGAAATAGTTTTATGTTTTTAGATTTCTAAACCGTAGAAGACTTTAACAAAGAAATTTATATTGTTATGTGTGGATAATTTTTTTAGTTATGGCTCCTACAGAGATTCTATTCTTTCTAGGGTAGAAGAGAACTACCCACTGTGTAAAGATGCCATATTCCTATATGTGGTCAACAGGCTAGTACAGCATTGCTGCTAAAACATAATACAAAAAATGCATTCTGCAAAATCAATCCCATCAAAAATTACAAGGCTATGAAAATAATAGGGTTGAGGAAGGTCATTCAAAATCTATGTACCTTTAAAACCAGAATACTAACTTAAATAATAATTAACTTAGGAGATACGGTGAACAGCCTGGATAGGTATCTCGGAGTGCTGCTTCAGAGGATATTAAAGCTGCACAAAACAACAGAGGATGAGACAATGCAGATGGAAATCAACTGGAGGTTTGAGCCAGTTGGGCTTCCTTTAAGGAAGGCACAGGAGGAAGGAAAACTCCCAGAGTCCTGCAAGGAACCCCAGTGTTGCAGCCAAGATAAAGTCTTTTTTCTTTTCTGCCAAAAGATAGAATTCTACTCCTTCTCTGTTGGCCCTCTTGCCTAGGAAAAAAGCACATATTCACTAACCAAACTTCTATACCCTACTGACATCATTCCCGTATTGAGCTATTTGGTATACAGAAGCACATAACAGTGGCAGAACACATGTAGATAGTGTCAGATTTTGGTAGATTTGTTTGAAAACCCTCTCATTCCCCCTAACTTTTCCTAACTTTTTGTTCTCTTAACTTCTTTGGCTTAATTATTCCATTATGGTAAATCAGAGAAGTCACTCTCGCCTCTTGAGGAAGGAGATCCTCAGTCTCTTAGGACCTATTATTCCATAACCAAACCCAGTTCCTATGTGGTTCCTTCTATATCTGGTGGGTAGTATGAAATTTACACTAGAAGATTCTGAAATGACTTAGAATCTAATTAAATTAGCTCCAGGCCATGCTACTGAACACTGATGTTCACTTTCTATTACAATTTTATACCCCAATTATACTTAATAGCACTGTCCAAAGTAGCTATCTAATCTCTGACACATTCTTCAGAGATTCTACAGTGCAATGAGATCAAATGACAGGATTAATGTATTTCAATCACAAAATTCCAGAAACCATACCCTGACTTGAATGGTTAACTCATGTCCATTATGGAATTTTGTAAGAATTTAAATTCAAATAATAAAATTCCAAAGAAATGAAAATCCCAAATCTTTACATTTAACATAAGGTGATTCCAAAACCAAATAATCTTACCTTTCTGAGTTAAAATCCAGGAAAAGTTCCAACTCCTCAAGTTAAAATTCAAAGAAATCAGCTCCTTAATTTTTATTCTTCCCAGTGTCAGCCAGAGACTTCTGGATGCCTAGATTGAACTGGAATTCCTCCAGCAACTACCTTCTGGGCTCCCACAGTGGGTGTCATCCCCTAGGACCTGAGAAGTTGAATAAGTCTACACCAACTTTCTCAGGTGCCCTAATTCCAGTTAAACCGAAAGGTGATCACAACATCAGCTCCATACCCAGCACATTCAGAACATAAGCCAATCACCAGTTTCTAATGTGGCCATTCCAAGCAAAATGAAGTCCTAGGACCCTGTGTTTGGCATGATCCAGACCCATGTGACTGTTGCCAAAGACCATCACAGAAACTAAGTGAAGAAAGGCAAGAGAAGACATTCTTCATGTCAGTCTTTCCCCGATGCCAGTTGATGCATGCTGTTGAGTAGGGTCTGTGACATAGGACATACTCGTTGGGAAGCAATCTCCAATCGAGGCATTGAGGTTATAGTATTATGTATTTATATTTTGAGGAAAAAATTGACCAGTAACATTGTCTCCTCTCTAAAAGAGGCTGCATAAAATGTTGGTTAAGTGTTCTGATTTTGGGAGCCAGAGTTCAAATTCTAGTTACACCATCTACTGTATCACCTGAGACATGTTAATTAGTTTTTTCTAATGGGTTAGTTTCTTCATCTATAAAAATAGGGATGAAATTAATTACCTTAATACACTGTTGTAAGGATTAAGTGAATTATGTGGAAGTCCGTAGAACAAGTACATGACCCTTGGTAAGCATTACATAACAATTTTTAAAAATTTTTTTATTGTTATGTTAATCACCATACATCATAGTTCTTGATGTAGTGTTCCATGATTCATTGTTTGTGCATAACACCCCGTGCTCCACGCAGAATGTGCCCTCTTTAATACTCATCACCAGACTAACCCATCCCCCCACCCTCCACCCCTCTAGAACCCTCAGTTTGTTTTATCAGAGTCCATTGTCTCTCATGGTTCGTCTCCCCCTCCGACTTACTCCCCTTCATTCTTCCCCTCCTGCTATCTTCTTCTTTTTCTTTTTCTTAACATATGTTGCATTCTTTGTTTCGAAGTACAGATCTATGAATCAACAGTCTTGCACAATTCACAGCGCTCACCATAGCACTACCCTCCCCAATGTCTATCACCCAGCCACCCAATCTCTCCCACCCCCACCACCCAGCAACCCTCAGTTGTTTCCTGAGATTAAGAATTCCTCATATCAGTGAGGTCATATGATACATATCTTTCTATGATTGACTAATTTCACTCAGCATAACACCCTCCAGTTCCATCCACGTCGTTGCAAATGGCAAGATCTCATTCCTTTTGATGGCTGCATAATATTCCATTGTGTACATATACCACTTCTTCTTTATCCATTCATCTGTCGATGGACATCTTGGCTCTTTCCACAGTTTGGCTATTGTGGACATTGCTACTATAAACATTGGGGTGCACGTACCTCTTTGGATCCCTACATTTGTATCTTTGTGGTAAATACCCAGTAGTGCAATTGCTGGATTCGTATGGTAGATCTATTTTCAACTGTTTGAGGAACCTCCATACTGTTTTCCAGAGTGGTTGCACCAGCTTGCATTCCCACCAACAGTGTAGGAGGGTTCCCCTTTCTCTGCATCCCCGCCAACATCTGTCTTTTCCTGACTTGTTAATTTTAGCCTTTCTGACTGGTGTGAGGCGGTATCTCATTGAGGTTTTGATTTGGATTTCCCTGATGCCGAGTGACGTTGAACACTTTTTCATGTGTCTGTTGGCCATTTGGATGTCTTCTTTGGAAAAATGTCTGTTCATTTCGTCTGCCCATTTCTTGATTGGATTATTTGTTCTTTGGGTGTTGAGTTTGATAAGTTCTTTATAGATTTTGGATACTAGCCCTTTATCCGATATGTCATTTGCAAATATTTTCTCCCATTCTGTCGGTTGTCTTTTGGTTTTGTGGACTGTTTCTTTTGCTGTGCAAAAGCTTTTTATCTCGATGAAATCCCAATAGTTCATTTTTGCCCTTGCTTCCCTTGCCTTTGGCGATGTTTCTAGGAAGAAGTTGCTGCGGCTGAGGTCGAAGAGGTTGCTACCTGTTTTCTCCTTTAGGATTTTGATGGACTCCTGTCTCACGTTTAGGTCTTTCAACCATTTGGAGTCTATTTTTGTGTGTGGTGTAAGGGAATGGTCCAGTTTCATTCTTCTGCATGTGGCTGTCCAATTTTCACAACACCATTTGTTGAAGAGACTGCTTTTTTTCCACTGGACATTCTTTCCTGCTTTGTCGAAGATTAGTTGACCATAGACTTGGGGGTCCATTTCTGGGCTCTCTATTCTGTTCCATTGATTGATGTGTCTGTTTTTGTGCCAGTACCATACTGTCTTGATGATGACAGCTTTGTAGTAGAGCTGGAAGTCCGGAATTGTGATGCCGCCAGCTTTGCTTTTCTTTTTCAATATTCCTCTGGCTATTCGGGGTCTCTTCTGGTTCCATACAAATTTTAGGATTATTTGTTCCATTTCTTTGAAAAAAAGTGGATGGTATTTTGATGGGGATTGCATTGAATGTGTAGATTGCTCTAGGTAGCATTGACATCTCACAATGTTTGTTCTTCCAATCCATGAGCATGGAACGTTTTTCCATTTCTTTGTGTCTTCTTCAATTTCTTTCATGAGTATTTTAAAGTTTTCTGAGTACTTATCCTTTGCCTCTTTGGTTAAATTTATTCCTAGGTATCTTATGGTTTCGGGTGCAATTGATTTGTCTCTCTTCTGTCTTGTTGTTGGTGTATAGGAATGCCACTGATTTCTGTGCATTGATTTTATATCCTGCTACTTGACTGAATTCCTGTATGAGTTCTAGCAGTTTTGGGGTGGAATCTTTTGGGTTTTCCACATACAGTATCATATCATCTGCAAAGAGTGAGAGTTTGACTTCCTCTTTGCCCATTTGGATGCCTTTGATTTCTTGTTGTTGTCTGATTGCTGTGGCTAGGACTTCTAATACTATGTTGAATAGCAGTGGTGACGGTGGACATCCCTACCGCATTCCTGACCTTAGGGGAAAAGCTCTCAGCTTTTCCCCATTGAGAATGATATTTGCTGTAGGTTTTTCATAGATGGCTTTTATGATGTTGAGGTATGTACCCGCTATCCCTATACTCTGAAGAGTTTTGATCAGAAAGGATGCTGTACTTTGTCCAAAATGCTTTTTCTGAATCTATTGAGAGGATCGTATGATTCTTGTTCTTTCTTTTGTTAATGTATTGTATCACGTTGATTGATCTGCAGAGTTGAACCAAGCCTTGCAGTCCAGGGATAAATCCCACTTGGTCATGGTGAATATCCATTTAATGTACTGTTGGATCCTATTGGCTAGTATTTTGGTGAGAATTTTTGCATCCATGTTCATCAAGGATATTGGTCTGTAATTCTTTTTGATGGGGTCTTTGTCTGGTTTTGGGATCAAGGTAATGGTGGCCTCATAAAATGAGTTTGGAAGTTTTCCTTCCATTTCTATTTTTTGAAGAGTTTCAGGAGAATAGGTATTAATTCTTCTTTAAATGTCTGATAGAATTTCCCCTGGGAAGCCATCTGGCTTTTGTTTGTTGGGCGATTTTTGATGACTGCTTCAATTTCCTTAGTGGTTATAGGTCTGTTCAGGTTTTCTATTTCTTCCTGGTTCAATTTTGGTAGTTGATACATCTCTAGGAATGCACCCATTTCTTCCAGGTTATCTAATTTGATGGCATAGAGTTGCTCATAATCTGTTCTTATAATTGTTTGTAATTTCTTTGGTGTTGGTTGTGATCTCTCCTCTTTCATTCATGATTTTGTTGATTTGGGTCATTTCTCTTTTCTTTTTGATAAGTCTGGCCAGGGGTTTAACAATCTTGTTAATTCTTTCAAAAACCAGCTTCTAGTTTCATTGATCTCTTCTACTGTTCTTTTGGTTTCTATTTCATTGATTTCTGCTCTGAAATCCTGCTGGGTTTAGGCTTTATTTGCTGTTCTTTCTCCAGCTCCTTTAGGTGTAGGGTTAGATTGTGTATTTGAGACCTTTCTTGTTTCTTGAAGAAAGGCTTGTATTGCTATATACTTTCCTCTCAGGACTGCCTTTGCTGTACCCAAAGATTTGAACAGTTGTGTTTTCATTTTCATTGGTTTCCATGATTTTTTTAATTCTTCTTTAATTTCCTGGTTGACCCATTCATTCTGTTAGTAGGATGCTCTTTAGCCTCCATGTATTTGAGTTCTTTCCGACTTTCCTCTTGTGATTGAGTTCTAGTTTCAAAGCACTGTGGTCTGAAAATATGCAGGGAATAATCCCAGTCTTTTGGTAGCGTTTGAGACCTGATTTGTGACCTAGGATGTGAGTCAATTCTGGAGAATGTTCCATGGGCACTAGAGAAGAATGTGTAGTCCATTGCTTTGGGATGGAATGTTCTGAATATGTCTGTGAAGTCCATTTGGTCCAGTGTTTCATTTAAAGTCCTTATTTCCTTGTTGATCTTTTGCTTAGATGATCTGTGCATTTCAGTGAGGGGGGTGTTAAAGTCCCCCACTATTATTGTATTGTTGTCAATGTGTTTCTTTGCTTTTGTTATTAATTGCCTTATATAATTGGCCTGCTCCCATGTTAGGGGCATAGATATTTACAATTGTTAGATCTTCTTGTTGGATAGACCCTTTAAGTAGGATATAGTGTCCTTCCTCATCTCTTATTACAGTCTTTGTTTTAAAATCTAGTTTGTCTGATATAAGGATTGCCACCCCAGCTTTCTTTTGGTGTCCATTAGCATGGTAAATGGTTTTCACCCCCTCACTTTCAATCTGGGGGTGTCTTTGGGTCTAAAATGAGTCTCTTGCAGACAGCATGTCGATGGGTCTTGTTTTTTAATCCAATCTGATAGCCTGTGTCTTTTGATTGGGGCATTTAGTCCATTTACATTCAGGGTAACTATTGAAAGGTATGAATTTAGTGCCATTGTATTGCCTGTAAGATGACTGTTACTGTATATTTTCTGTGTTCCCTTTCTGATCTATGCTGCTTTTAGGCTTTCTCTTTGCTTAGAGGACCCCTTTCAATATTTCTTGCAGGGCTGGTTCATGTTTGCAAATTCCTTTATTTTTTGTTTTGTCCTGGAAGCTTTTTCTCTCTCCTTCAATTTTCAATGACAGCCTAGCTGGATATAGTCTTCTTGACTGCATATTTTTCTCGTTTAGTGCTCTGAAGATATCATGCCAGTCCTTTCTGGCTTGCCAGGTCTCTGTGGATAAGTCTGTTGCCAATCTAATATTTCTACCATTGTAGGTTACATATCTCTTCTCCCGAGCTACTTTCAGGATTTTCTCTTTGTTTCTGAGACTCGTAAGTTGTACTATTAGATGTCGGGGTGTTGACCTATTTTAATTGATTTTGAGAGGAGTTCTCTGTGCCTCCTGGATTTTGATGCCTGTTTCCTTCCTCACATTAGGGACGTTCTCTGCTATTATTTGCCTCCAATATACCTTCTGCCCCTCTCTCTTTCTTCTTCTTCTGGGGTCCCAATTATTCTAATATTGTTTCATCTTATCGTATCACTTATCTCTCGAATTCTGCCCTCGTGATCCTGTAGTTGTTTCTCTCTCTTTTTCTCAGCCTCTTTATTTTCCATCATTTGGTCTTCTATATTGCTGATTCTCTCTTCTGCCTCATTTATCCTAGCAGTTAGTGCCCCCATTTTTGATTGCACCTCATTAATAGCCTTTTTGATTTCGACTTGGTTAGATTTTAGTTCTTTTATTTCTCCAGAAAGGGGTTTCTCTAATAACTTCCACTCTTTTTTCAAGCCCAGCTAATATCTTTAAAGTCATGATTCTGAACTCTAGGTCCGACATCGTACTAATGTCCGTATTGAGTAGGTCCCCTGGCTGACGGTACTATCTCTTGTTCTTTTTGCTGAGGTGATTTTTTTTGTCTTGTCATTTTGTCCAGAGGAGAATAGATGAATGAGAGAACAAAATGCTAACAGGTTAACAACGTCCCCAGCAAATATACTCTATACAAATCAGAAAAGACCTGAAACCAGGGGAAAAGAAAGGGAAAGAAAGAAAAAAGAAAGAGAAAAGAAAGAAAAGAAAAAAAAACAAAAAGAAAAAGATAAATACAAAAACAGAACAATACAAAAAAAAAACAAATATGATCAAATATGATCAGACTAGTGCATAGATCAGTGCCACACACTAGATTTGGGCGTATTTTGGTCTGTTAGAAGAAAGTGCCTCCTAAAATTTTAAAGGAAGAAAGACTTATATATGTACATAATAAGGGTTGATACAATGAAGGGATGAAGATGACTGTAAAGATGAAAGTATAAAAGATTTTATAAAAGGAATTGATACGATAAGAAGTTGTTGAAAAAAGAAGGAAGATTAAAAGAAAAGAAAGAAAAAGAAAATAAAACAAAGGGAGAGAATGTGATCAGGCAGGAGACTAGAACAAAGCCATACACTACTGATTTAGGGTATATTTTGATCTGTTAGAAGAAAACTGTATCTCAAAATTTTAAAGAGACAACAACTTATATATATATGCCAAAAAATAAGGGTAACTACTATGAAGGGATAAAATATGACTCTAAAATGAAAAATAAAAAAAGTTTTTTTAAAAAAGGGATTGATAAGATGTTGGTTGAAAAAGGGAAAAAGAAAAATTAAAAAAAAAAACGTTTAAAAAATTAACTTTGAAAACTAATGAATCATGGTAAAGAAAAGCCTTGAATTCTATGTGCAGTATTCCCCTAGTGCTGGAGTTCTCCCGTTCTCCTTGATCGGTAAACTTGGTCTTGGCTTGCTGGCTGTTCGTGCTGATCTTCTGGGGGAGCAGCCTGTTGCCATGGTTCCCAAATGTCCTTTGCTGGAGGCGGAATTGTCCCACCCTTTGTTGGTCCCGGGCTAAGCAAGCTGCTCAAGTTTGCTCTCAGGAGCTTTTGTTCCCTGCAGGCTCTGGTACAGCTTTGGAGGACCAGGGTGAAAATGGTGGCCTCCCAATCTCCACTCAGAGGAGTTGAGATCTCGGGGCCCCGCTCCTCAGTGCGCCCCCAGAGAAAAGCAGTCACTCCCGTCTCCCTGGTCTCCGGCCGCACTGCGCGCTCACCCGGCCTGTGACCGAGCGTTTCTATCTCTGGCACCCGACCCCATGTGGAGTCTCCAAACCCAGCAGATCCCTGCGGTGCGCTCTCGCGCTGCTCCTCCCACTTGTTGGGTCCCTGCTGGAGGAGCAGTGGCCTGACTGTGCTGCGGATCACAGTTTATGGCAACCCCGAGCTGAGAGCCCGCGCCCTCAGCTCCGTCTCCGCAGCCGGCTTCCCCGCTCCAATACCTGGGAGCTCTGCTGCACCTTAGGCACCCCCCGGTCTTTCTGTGACCCTGAGGGTCCTGAGGCCACACTGTCCCGTGAGGGGTCCACCCCCTGCTTAGGCACTGGAGCGACATCTCTCCGCGGAGCCGGCTTCTAAAAGTTCCTGTTTTGTGCTCGCGGCTCTATCACTTGCCAGAAGCGGCCAAGGGGAGGCCCCCTCCCCCGCCATCTATCTTCCGAATATCGCCTCGGTTTCACTTCTCTGCACGTCCTACATTCCAGTAAGTGGTCGCTTCTCTGTTCAGAGAGTTGTTGCTACTCTCTTCTTTGGTCTCCTGTTGAGTTTGTAGGTGTTCAGAATGGTTTGATCCCTATTCAGCTGAATTCTGAGACCAGACGAAATCCAGGTCTCCTACTCCTCCACCATTTTGCTCCGCCCCCCCATGTAACAATTTTTAAAAGATTTTACTTTAAGTAATCTCTATACTCAATTGTGGGACCCTAACTCACAACCCTGAGATCACGAGTCATATGCTCCACCAACTGAGCCAGCCAGGTGCTCCAGCATATTATAATATTATATCATCATTGCTGTTATTATTATTATTCTCAAAGAGGATACTCTTGTATTCTTGCAACAATTGGAAATTTATGTTGGTGGCAGCCCCAGGACTTATCTGAGATGCTGTTATTTGCCTTTGTAAAGTGTCCCAAACACCTTAGTACTCTTTTCCACTCTGAGTCCCATGTTCCTGAACCCCATACTGAACTGAGGGTAAGCCCCTCTCTCTCTGGTGGCAAAGCATACATCTTGCCTTGGGAGCAGTAATTTCAATCCTGGGTCACAGCGACTGCTGTCATGGTCTCTGGTTAGGGAACCATTTAAGCCAAAGAAACCTACTTTGTGAACACAGCTTCCCCGTCATCTTCATATTGGTTCCCCATTAGAGAATAACTTTGCTCCATGGATTTCTGAATTGAAGTGGCTGGTTGTGTTTCTTGAGTCTCATGGTCTTAGTGTTCAGTGAGGACCAGCACAATGTCATTTCCTCCTGTAGACAGGGTCATTCCTCAGTTTTTGAATGTTCCTAGTCTTAACATTTCTGTCCCCTCTTTCTACAGTATTTAGGATTTGTCTCTACTGTACTCCTACTTCTTTCAGAAAGGTTCCCTTCTCTACAGGCTCGGGCTGCATTGCTTGGTGCAGTGGACTTCTTTCTTTTCTTTTGCTTTCCCTTTGCTATTTGCTTCATTCTTGTGTTTTTCTAACATATTCCTGTAGGTATTTTTCTTGCAGGTCTCTCATAGTGAGAGATATGAAGTCAATAATTTACAAGTTTGTCAATATCATCCTTTGTTCAAACCAGTCCTACCCATTTTCACCTCTCTGAGTTAAATAATCCTACCCAGGATGTATTTTCCCACAGTCTAACATCTAATTTAGATCTGACTCCTTGATCTGTTATTTCTGTGCCTGGATCTTCTGTAATATAAATTCATCTTTCTTTTCCTTTTCTTAATCTTAGATCCAAAATTTGGGGGGGTTCACTAAATAATTTTTTTGAGTATTTGATATTAATCTTCCTAGTATTCCCCTCTCCAATTTTATTCAGATTTCATGAGCACTCTTTGGATAATTGTCTAATCCTCAAAAGGGATTCTCCAATTGCTCTTACTATTAATTTATCTGTAAAGTAAATGTTACCTCTTCACAGTATTTGCGGATTCTTCCTCCTTTGGGGGATTGCTCTGAGTTTACTCTCCAAGATCTTTATTTCTCTGGTAGGTTTCACTGGGCTCCAGTTCCTATTGTGATTTTGTAACAATTACAATATTTTCCCCTTTTTATAATAACCTCTTTAAGAGTGGTTAGACTTGGATACCCTCAATCTGGCCTCAGGATTTCAGTTCCTCTTTTTCATATCTGTTAAAAAACACATGGTTCGGGGGCACCTGAGTGACTCAGTTGGTTAAGCATCAAACTCATGATTTAGGCTAGGGTCATGATCTCAAGGTCATGGGATGGAGCCCCAGGTTGGGCTCCCGCGCTCAATGTGGAGTCTGTGTGAGATTCTGCTTGAGATTCCTTCTGCCCCAACCCCCTCTTGCATTCTCTGTCTCTCCCTCTCTCAAATAAATAAATAAATAAATAAAATAAAAATGTATGTTTAGATCAGATAGTTACCTTTATTCTAGGAGATCTCTTTCTTCCTCCGGCTAAATAAACCTGTCTTCTTTTATTTATTTTTGTGCAGACACTGCTTTATTCTGGTCATAAGATTGAAGCATATTTTAAAACCACTTTAGGGGCACCTGGCTGGCTCAAATGGTAGATCATGCGACTCTTGATCTCAGGGTCATGAATTTAAACCCATGGTGTGGAGCCTACTTAAAACCGTTTACTTTTTCCTCCATTCCTTTAGCAAATTTGTTTCCTAGATGTGTAATATTTTCTTCCAGTTGTTTCTCTACCTTAATTGAAGAAGATGAAGTGTTCTTTTTACAATAAATCTACACCTTTCTGTAGATGAAGCCATAATTTGGGTTTTGAAATTTAGAACATAAATGTTCATATTTATTAGAATATATTTTCCCGGGGTGCCTGGGTGGCTCAGTCGTTAAGTGTCTGCCTTCGGGTCAGGTCATGATCCCAGGGTCCTGGGATCACACCCCGCATCGAGCCCCGCATCGGGCTCCCTGCTCCGCGGGAAGCCTGCTTCTCCCTCTCCCACTCCCCTTGCTTGTGTTCCCTCTCTCGCTGTGTCTCCCTCTGTCAATAAATAAATAAATCTTTAAAAAAAAAAGAATATATTTTCCCAGGTCAATCAATGACAAGTCTCACATCCCCTGCTTTTTTTTTTTCAGATCATAATATAATCTACAATTGCATTACTATTTCTATTAGATACATCAGATCATTGACCTAATTGAACTTAAAGACAACTAAAGCCCCTGAGGTTTTCCTCACAATTTGCTTTTAAGCCACTTCTTCCTTATCCTGTACTTGTACTGCTGATTTTATAGGTATGTGAACAGAACATTATACATTGATTCCTATGATATTTCTACTTACAAGGTTTTTATTTAGTAGTTTAGCCTTGCAAGTTCTTTCAGATATTTAATCTGTCACCCAGGAATCAACAGTTTTTTTCCATCTTTTTTTCCCTTATAGATGTGGTCTGAATACCAATTTTATCACTAAGTTATTGATAACAATGTTTAAAAAATGTTGAGTATGCCATGATTAGGGACAGAGATCTCTAGCATGTTAATAGAGTTTCTGCCTCAGATTTACAGTAACCTTCCATGGATATGGCTGTTCATGTAGTTTTGAATCTACAAGCTCACCTATCTCCAGCTTAGACACAAGTCTTCTAATTGTATTCACTCTAGTAACACTATTTTAAAAAATGATTTTAGGGGGGCCCTTGTCTGGCTCAGTCAGTAGAGTATGTGACTCTTGATCTCGGAGTTGTAAGTTCAAGCCCCATGTTGGGTGTAGAGATACTTAAAAATAAAATCTTTAAAAAAAGTGATTTTAGCTTATCATAACTTCTCATACTGAACTCATGCTCAAATCTTTATCATGTCCTGAAGGACCTTTATGATTTGGTCCCTACCCAATTTCTCCATATTCACTTAGTACTACTGGGCTCCTTCACCTCTGCACTTGAGTCACCTTAGTTTTTCGTTTCTGTTCCTCAAACACTTTATGCTTCTTCATGCCCCCAGTATCTTACATATAATGTTTTCCTACTTGGATTCTCTCTCACCCTATCCTCTTTGCAAGCTATTGCCTACTCATCTTAAGGTCTTATTTTAAATATTTCTTCTTCTAAAATGCTTTCCTGATATTGCCTTGCTCCTATGCTACTTTCCTCCCTACCTAGGACAGGTATCCCTGTTATACTAATAGCACCCCTGTATATACTGCCTCAATTGTAATTCATAAAACTGCATGGGGAATTATTTGTTTAATATCTATCTGTCCTCTAGACTCTAAGCTCCATGAGGACCGAAATTTTGTAGTCTTGTCTGTATTCCCATGTTTAATTCAGGGCTAAATTATAAAATAGCATAAAGATTTGGGATGCTTCCCTTGTCTGGAAGCATTGTACTTACATGTCTTTTTTTTTTTTTAAGATTTTATTTATTTATTTATTTATTTATTTTAGAGAGGAAGCGTGCATGAGCAAGGGAAAGGCAGAGGGAGGGGAGAGAGAGAATCCCAAGCAGACTCCACCTCAATGCGGAGCCCACACAGGGCTGGATCTCACAACCCTGAGATCATGACCTGAGCTGAAATCGAGTCAGATGCTCAATTGACTGAGGCACACAGGTGCCGCCTTAGATGTCTTTTGATGTGAGTGGAAAATTCAGGACACTGAGAAGGTGTCTAGTCAATGCTTCTCTCTCTCTTTATGCCTAAAAATGCCTAGTACTACTCTTTTATTGCTATCACTACTGCTTCTGTTCTGCTAAATGTGGAATTCTGCAATGGTCCAGATAATTTGGGCTCTGTAAGTGGTATTGCTTTCTTAGCTAAGAAAGCAAGGTGACTTAGAAGGGTATACATGTAGCCTGCAGCCTTCAGTCAAGCCCCATACAGGGACAGCTGTGTGTTTTGTGTGTGTGTTCATTCTGAATCCTTGTATTACTTTCTCCAAGAAAGAAATTGGGATCCAAGGCAGTATCCATTCATAACTTTCTTTTGCCTTGTTTTGGATGCTAAGTGACATACTTCTCTATCATTTTTTAATGATTTTTATTTATTTTTATTTGAGAGAGAATGATCGAGAGAGAGCAAGAGAGCGAGAGAGTGCGCGCATGAATGGGGGGTGCAGGAGCAGAGGGAAAAGCAGACTCCCCACTGAGCAGGGAGCCCGACATGGGGCTCTATCCCAGGACCCTGGGAGCATGACCTGAGCCTAAGGCAGATGCTTGATGGACTGAGCCACCCAGGCAATCCACTTCTCTATCTTTTTTAAATAGAAACATCAAAGGAGAACAATCATGAATTCTAAATAGAAGACCTAAACAGGAGGTTTGCAGACATTATATGTTCTCCTACTTTGTTGCAGATATACCATTTATCTGGGCAGAGACATACAGATTTAGCAGCAGGTCCTTGCTTAAGGATAATAGATGGTAGCTATAGTCTATTGGGATCTATTTCCCATTGGAAGAAATAATAGTTATATGCTGGTGTTAGAGATGTTAAGCCCCATGTAAGGAATTTCCCCAAGAGTCTCCCTGTTTACCCCAAGAATTTCCCTCTCGGTTCATTGAATATTTATTTAATATATGTGTTTATTTTATATATGAGTTACTCCATATGGGTCCTAGTGATTACTGTTTATTTTTCTAAGAGTTCACAAATGCATTCATCTTATAATCTCTTCCAGAACTTTTCAGGGAATTAAGATCAAACTTATGGGTATAATGATTTCTTTAAATTTTTAAAAAGATTTTATTTATTTATTTGACAGAGAGAGAACACACAAACAGGGGAGAGGGAAAGGAGCAGGCTCCCTGCTGAGTAGGAAGTCCCATGGAGGGGTTCAATCCCAGCACTCCAGAATCATGACCTGAACGGCAGGCAGTCCGCTTACTGACTGAGCCACCCAGGCGCCCCCAATTTCTTTAAAATTAACTACATTGCCTCTTTTCAATCCTTGGGTCCCTGTCCTACTTATCTTTATTTCTCATATTTTATGAAATGTAAAACTTCAGACCTCTTGCTGAAGAGGGATGCCAAATGCTGGTGGTTATGAATCAACCCTTGGATCTCTCTAGGGTGCATTGGAGTATACCAAGGCAGCTAGTTAAGAGTCCTTTTGTGTAGGAAAGATGTCTCTCAGGAGAAGTCTTCTGATTTCCCTTAGGACTGTGCACCCTGTGACTTCGCCTTGGTTCCGAGGTGCCTTACACATGGCCCTCAGTGACTCCAGTGATCTCCAGACATCAGACTTGGGCCATTCTTGTTGGTTGAACAAAAGCAGAAAGTAATCACTGATTTATATTTCTACTATTGATCTATAGAAAATACTAAGAATTTTTAAAGACTTGATTTTAAAAAAGGTGTTTTTTTGGTGGCAGTTCGAGAACTCCCATTATAATTGGATCACTGTCATCTTTTATTAAATATGTGAATGCAGAATTGTGTGATATGAACATTCACAAAGCAGTCTAATCTGCTCAAAGACACTTTAGTATCTGTCAGAAATTCCCTTTTGAAGTCTTTAAAACGTATATTCTCTTTTCTATTCATGAAGATATGATCATTACTTCTAGGTTTCATTGGGCTAAACTTGCTTCGTTATTTATGTAGTGTTTTAACCAAGTGCTTGCTCTTTCTGTCTTCTCCTTGAGTTTGCCTTCTTCCTGCTTCTGTTTTTGTTTTTTTTTTTAAGATTTTATTTATTTATTTTGACAGAGAGACAGCGAGAAAAAGAACCAAGTGGGGGAAGGGGGAGAGGGAGAAACAGGCTCCCTGCCGAGCAGAGAGCCCTGCGTCGGGCTTGATCCAGGACCCTGGGATCATGACCTGAGCTGAAGGCAGACTCTTAAATGACTGAGCCACCAGGCACCCCATCTAGCTTCTGTTTTTTATCTCTTGCTTCTCAGTGTTCGAACCAGAAATGTTACCCTGACTTTAATGATGTGTCAGTGATCCTAGAGGTTCATTATTAAAAATATAAGTACCAATGAAAACAAATAGCATAATTGTTATTATCTGTTATAAAACAAAATTTTTTAACAAAGCTCTCCATGTAAAAGACCATGACTCAGTATAGATTGGCTTTCTTCTCCATAAGAGTTTTCAGAAGAGATTTCATAGTAGACAAAATATGTAAAAATGCTAATTATAGAGGATTCGTCTAAATAAATAAATAACGTGGAGAAATAAATGTCGAAAGGGAACTCTCCATTCTAATTGCTGAAACTATTAAGACTTTTTAGTTTATCACATTTAAAAATGTAAATTTTTCATATATATATGAATTTTTCATGACATATATATATCCTAAGTAAAATATTTAAATGTAATATATTGATTTGGCATTTGCATCCAAGGAGACCAAAACAGCTTGACCCACATTATCTGATTCCTAGGACAGGCTGAATTAGGTATGTGTATGCCAAGTATTATTATTCCTGCTTTTAGACTTAAGAAAAAAAAGAAAAAGAAAGTAAGAAAAAAAGGAAAAAGAATTCAGCTACATTTTTTTTTAGATTTGTATTAGTTGTTACTTTACAATATAAGAGTAGAATTCTGAAACATTTTGGGGTGCCTGGCTCACTCAGTTGGTGGAGCATGTGACTCTTGACCTTGGAGTTGTAAATTTGAGCCCCACTTTGGGTGTAGGGATTACTTAAAAATAAAACCTTAAAAAAAAGAAACATTTTACAATTAGCTTGCTTTTGATGTTACTTATACATGTAGTGCTTTGTATATTTGATTTTGTTCCTAAGTTTTACTAAGTTTTCTGTTACATCTTTTCCTACTGGGTCAAAAGTTAAGTGGTACTTCAGTTAACACCATTTGGGTTAAGCTTTTCTCAATAGTAATAAAAATAAAAAATAATAATGTAAAAAAAGTATCAGTTGTTACAGCAAACAATTATATATTGACTTTTCTAATGGCCTTTACTTCTAGTTTCTGTTGGTTTTATTTATTAAGTTCCATGTATTGTATTTTCCAAAACTAATTCTAAGATAAGACCTTACATTTTTTACAGAGCTTTAAAGTTTGAAAAAGCAGGCCATATATATTCAATTACTATGTATTGGTATAGGCTATAGGCACATAAAATACATTAGATAGAGTTAATTCTCAATATTTGTTTAAGTAACCATAAAGTTGTACATATATCAACTCAATTAAGTTATTTTACATTATTACTAAATATCAACTATTTAAGATGCCCAAGGAACTGAGTTCACAAAACACTTGTATTTTCAGACACACACACTATTATTTTTGTTGAGGGGAAAGGCAAGACACAATAGAATCCCAGCTTATTTCTACTTGTATAATCAAGTTATTTAAATAAATGAATTGTGTATGCTGACCTGTTTCTACCAATGTGCTACTGGGATGTATGAAAAAAAGATGTGCATGGTGGTGGAAGTAGAAAGAGGCATAAAGCGTATTGGAAAACTACCAAATGTCCCCTGCAAATGGGCCCTATTCAGAATCAGTAAGCGTTATGATGAGTGAAGTGGTTTTGAATATCGCCTTTAGATTCCATGCTGTTACAAGGCCAGCCCTGAACATGGCAACTCTTATTTCCACACACAGTACCTCTTCACTCTCAATTTAACCCCAAAATCTGATGAACCCATTACTCCATACTTGATTTCATGGAACAAGGAGTAGATATAGTTACAAATGATCAATCACAAGCCGTGAACCCAAAGCAGCAAGGCATTAACAATTCACACCATTTCGGTCCACTTGCTCAAGCAGAAGATGTGCCAGCATATTTAATGCACAGCTACTTCGTTCAGTTTAAGAAAAGACATGACTCAGGATGCATTTTCAAAACAGAGGAGACCTAAGATTTCATACTTTCTAAGCCCAATGTCAACGTTCACCCACATGTCAGTAATTAAAATAACCAGGTGTTCTGCAAAGGTCACAATGTCTAAATTAAATTTTACTCAGGTAAAAACAATATGACCTATGAAATTCTTCCCCCCAATGCATCCCTATTCTGTTTTGATCCTATCATACAAATCAATGTCTCTTAGAGCAGTATTATAACACTGTAGACCCCACAGGCAATATGCCGTCAGTTTAATAGGATCACTGAAAAACTAAAGCAGCTGTGAAAGATTGCTCTAAGTATACCAATCGTGTGCTTGTCATTTTGTTCAGTGGAGGAAAATCCAAATTTGGGTAGGCATCGGTATTTAAGAAAATGGACTGCTAAATCTTTTCACATACGTACCTTAGGGACAATAACATTTGACATATAGCACATAAACAAAAGTACACAGCAGCTGTTAGTTTAGTTTTGTTTGAATAAAAATATACTGATCTAAATCAAGCAACATTGGAGGACAGTATGCTTTACATCATTCAATCTTCCCAGCAGACCATGCTTTGAGTGGCATCTGCTGGTTGTTCAGGGACCGGGAGCTTTCCCACTATTACCTAAAGCTGGATAAAAAGCATTAAAACACACACATACCTTGCAATAACTCAAACTCCCTCCAGGCATACTTCCTGGATGGGAAACAGTCAAATCTTAGTATCTTTAAAGAGCTCACTTTGTTTCCTCCAAAAAAGACTTTTTTAGATAAACTTCATTTTAAAAATAAATTCCACCTGAATGGGGAAATTTCCAAATGATGTCCTGCTAAACAATAACTGAGTATTTTTGAGACTGAGATCTGAAACTTGCTGCCAGAGAGCATATAGAGTTTCTTTATAGGTAACTATGCTCTGGGCAGTGCTCTTTTTTCCATAGTCTCAGGTTACTCTGACTGAAATGTGAAAATTACTGTATTATGTAAATTATGATTCTGGATATTTAATTGGCATGAATTTTAATTTCTAATTCACTGAGGTTATTAAAGCCTTTGATTATTTCCAGTGCTTTTTGAAAGTATGTTAATTAAAAAATCCTCTTTTTAGCTTTCCATAGTAGATTCAAATGAGTAAGCCAAAGTATCTCTTTTAATGTAAGATGTTGCTTTTGGAAAGAGACGTATATTCTCTAGGTATAGAACTTGACAGACATTCCAGTCTATTTCTACTTTGTAAGTTCCATTAGCTTCGTGGTTTCTCTTTAGAGATATTTGCCTCCTTGTTGTACTGCTCCCATATGAATCCAAATAAGTTCAAGCTTCTTATCAGTGATGAAGTGCTTTTAATATAAGGTCTTCTTGAAGGCTGAACAGCTTCTTTTTTATGAATAGCTTTTGAACTCATTGTGTTTGGTGTCCTTAGAGGTATCATTTTTATTACTTACAGTAGCTATTTTGACCTTAACCTAATATTTTTGCTTTGTTACATAGGTTTTATTGTGTGCTTTTTCCCATAGTAGCATGATTTATGACAGGATAGGATAGAGCACATGAGGTTTTTCCATGACTTTTTAAATACCCACCTCTGGCCTTCTCCTGGCTTGTTAATGCTTCACTGCAAATTGTATCATTTTCTTTTGTAATTATTTTCCTTCTTAGTCTTCAAGATCATTTTATAAGGAGAAATAAGACAAAACACTTGTACATATTCTAATGTGCTTCAAAATTCTGGCATATTAATAGTTATTAAATTTGATGAAATTTTCATTTGGTCACAGAAAGTTACAGATTCTAAGTGATTGTGCGTAGCCTTTGTGCATAAGTTGAACTCATGGTCTTAAAACTTACCTAAAAGACTGTCCACAACAGATCAAAGTACTTTTAATTTGTCTGGTAGACATTCATTGAGCACCGCTTTTACCAAACCAAAACCACTATGGCCTCAAAACCCTGAAGCATTTGTGATTTACTGGAGGATGGAAATGGGAGTGGAGAAGATAAGGATTAATTCAAATCAGTAAGGGGAAAATAAAATTACAAACAATGCTCTGGGAAACACAGAGGAGGGAACAGTTAATTCAGTCTGAATAACATGGGATATTTTGCCACAGAATGTAACCTTTAATATGAAACCTTGAAGGACAAGAATATATTCACAGGTGGAAAAAAAGAGGAACAAATGCAAGGGAAATGGAACAGCATGAGTGAGAAAGTATCCATTGATAGTTATGAAATTGATATAGCTACTACTTTCAATCATATGATCTGTTTACCCAGGATGCTCAATACTAACTCTACCAGGGAAATTACTCCTTTTGGTTACATGATCTACTTACTCAGCATCCTCAGTCTTAACTCCAAATGCATTGAAACTATTGGATTAATTTTAATTTGTCCTGTAGTCATAACTTGAGAATAAACAAAATGGATAAAAAGTTATCATCCTCATAACTGTACCTCTCCAGTGGTGGTAATGATCCCAATGGAATGATCACATTTGACTGATCTATGTATATTGATAAATTTAATGAATGATTCATTTCTAAACCACTTATCTAATAAAAATGTTGAGGCCCTATTTAATGAAAATACTGAAATTACAGAAAAGCAAAGCTCTGGTTGCAATTATGTAAATAGGAGCAAATAGGTAGAACACATGTAATAAAGGCCTCAAAGTTCAGAAGAAATACTGTGTGTACCTATGCACACCAATAGGAAAGGAATATAAGATAATAGGAGCCAGCTAACCTTATTGAATGAGGCAATATTTCTGAGTAGCAGTTTGAAGGAGAAACTGATGGTTTATGCACAAAATAATACCCTGGAGTTCATTCACTGGAAAGACATATTTTTTTTTCTTTGTCTCTCATGGGCCTTGTTAGCTCATAGCAACATCTAGGTTTAGCTCTTCCAAGGTTGAAAGTGCCTATTGTCCTTTCTAAATAATTGCCTTTGTTTTTTGCACATCTTTATGCAATAGTCTTCTTTAATAGAATAGAATGCACTTAGCTTCAGAAACAGAGTAAAAGAGAACTCTAAATAAAAGAAAAAAGATTGGTTAAGAACACTTATGAATTGTCTTTGGTATAGAATATTACAGATATCCTCTAAAATTCTTAAAAAATAATTCATACTCAACATTCAAAATCTATGATTGGGGGTTGAAAAGTCAATTGACTTATTTTTAATCAATTATTCTATTATAGTTCAAAACTATCATTTTAGGTCAATCCTTTTTTATGGAGAGTTCTTTAATTCCAACTGATTAATAAATTTTATTTTTTAAATATATTAGGCTTATTTATACTTCCTTTCTAAGTACTTAGGGCGTATCATTTTCTTATGTTTTCTGTACCTTCCTAGTTAGTGGAAACATTGTTTGTTCTTGGAGTGTGCTTTGTCTTCCTTTTCAAGAAGATCATCAAAGTTACTAGTTTGCAGCTCCCAAAAAGAAAAGAGCCTTCTAATCCCTGGTTCAGAGGCTAACCTTTATTAGCGCTCTTGTGGTTATAATGAGGACCCTGCTTCCAGCAGGGAGATTCTGGAATACTGAACAGATTATTCAACAAGTTCAGAGCAGATTCTGAAGTCCCTTATAAAACCTGCTTGTGAATACTGCTTTCTTTGCTTTGCTATTTCTGGTTTCCATAGTATTCCTAATTACATAAATCATGTGGAGCATGGGAGTTTTTTTCCATCCTGTATCAGTTCTGACACAGCTTGCGTTTTGATATAATTTGTATTTTTTTCCTAAACTATATATATATTTTTTTTTTCTTAAATTCTTATTTAAGAGACACAAACTCTGCAAAAAGTGGAACTTGTATTAGAGGATCTATGAAATTATACTTTGGAATTCCTTGGGCTGAAATAAAGAATTTGAAAGTTATTTTGTGGCAAGCATGGATGAATAAGGCTATAACACTAGAGAATCTGAGAACATGTTCTCAGGTTTAAATTCAAGATTAAATCTAGGATGTAGATTATGCAGGTTTATTACCTACTTCTCAATTTACTTAAAATTATTTCAACTTAATAGCTATTTATGTAATGCCTTTCCATGTTCAAAAACTGTAATAGGTTCAATGAGTGTACCAAATTAAAAGTTTACAAATTAAAACCCAGTACATAGTAATGTATGAATGTTATAACAGTTAACTAAAAGCACTGATGATTCTTAAGCTAGTTTTCTTTAGGAAAAATTATAATCAAGATTGGTTTATACCATACATTTTTTTAAAGATTGAAGAGTTATAATTCTAAAAATAAGTTTCTTTTTCTTTCTTTTATAGTATATATGATCTTGTATTTTAAAAAGTTTGTGGTATTTATGATAAAACTTAATAGAAATAATTGCTCCAGTATAAACATGGTTTTAATATGAGAATTTTAGGAATTAATTTCTGAGGCTGGATGAGTGAATTTCATGCACACAACTAAAGATGTCTAAATAGTCATTGGGTTGTAATTTTCTTTTAACTTTATTTATAGTAGCTTTAGAAAAGCTTAAGTTCTATTTCCAACATTCTCCTTAGTGTTGAATATATTAGAAAGAATTTAAATTGTGCTATGGTAGAGAGTTGCAGAACTTAGTGCCATAAAATGCATAACTTTTTTACTAGGAGCAAAATTCAACAGAATACCAATAGCAAAGGCCATTTGCATAACTCAGCCGCTCAGCAGCTCAGCTGAACCTAATTGTAATTCAATTCCAGATTGCTACGCTAGGCCTCTTTGCATAAAATATGCCACATATAACATAACCAATGGCATGGAGCTAGGAGCTATTTTCTTTGCTGGTGATCTATTTAATTTCTTTTCTATTAGAAATATGTATCAGAATAAGGTAGCCAAGCCATATAGTTATTTTGTATGTTTATATTGTGTCACATGTGTATACTTAAGACCAAGTTAAAAAATGATATCCTTTCATTTTTCTGGGTTCCCAAATGTACCTAAGATTTTTTTTATTTCTTTATTTCTGTCATTTCAGAGGGAAATTAAATCTTGAAAAATGTTAGCTAGTTGTCATGTTATTTGACTATTTTACACTAGAAAGACTTTATAAGCTAATCGTGTGAAAAAGTATATAAACATGTCTGTCAAGTCCAGTATAGATGTTGCAATACGGGCCAACAAGTAAATATCTTCTATCTGTTTACAAAATGGGTACTGGAATAGCATTTCTAAATCTTTGACTAGTTTATATCCCAGAACCTTAAAAACAAAAAGGTATGATAAAATGCTTGCTTAAGATTCCTTTTATTTTTAAACAGCCTTGCCCACCCTGTTTTTATGGGTTATTTAAGCAATGGCAGTGAAAAAACTTGAATAGGATGGCTTATAAAGGTGTGAATTATATTTTATGAATAATTTCCAGATGTGATGTTTCAGATATATAGACTCCTCTATGGGAAGCTATATACAGAAACAACATGGATCTTACAATTTTATCAGGACAATGCAAGTAGATTTCAGCAAGGTTGGTTCCAACTCATCTGTGATAAATGAGAAGATAAGGCAATCAGTGCACACCATGACACTCTGTGCAGCTAGTTAGGCACACTTCAGAACTATTCAGGTGTGCTCACAAAGCTTATGAGTCTTGCATGGGGGGTGTCTCAATATAAATACATCCTTCATGGTGGCCACTAGTAATGCAGGAATTGCCTCTGTAAGACTTAACCCAGGTCAGATATAAATAATAGATGTTAAGAGTTAGTTCTGGTACTGGGGCTGTGTTCCAGGCAGTGCATTTCAGTTGGGTCAAAAGAATTTATTTTCCCTTATTTTCTTGCATAGTTCCTCTGCTTGAAAAATGCCTGCAAAATTCCATCACACCTTTGCGGGGACCAGTTTGGGTCTCTAAGGGAGAAGGTTTCAGCCCCTCAGGAGCTAAGATGTACATCCAAGGAGTTCTTTTGGCCTTGTACCAACGACTAAAGTCTGCAAAAAAATATTATACACAGGTGAGTCATCCCTTTTTAAAAATGGCTTTATTATGTGTTTTAAAATGTACGTGGTTGTATAGAGGCAATGATTGGCATTGTGTCATAAAAAAACTGTGACATGTATTTTGTGAACTCAGTACCCGTTAGGGAGCCAAAATGCTTCTTCTGTAATCTCAAAGCCAACAATAATGGGGCTAATTGTATCTGTCTTTTGGTATGGGATGTCATATGTCTCATCTTTTCTTGCTGCATACTGTGCAAAGCGAAGGCAACTCCTTATGTGGAATTTCTATAGACTGTTACTTTAAGCAAGAAAATGAATAGCTCCTAAATCATTTGAAGGTTTAAATGCTCAGCCTTCTTTTTTCTTTTCTTTTCTTTCTTTCTTTCTTTTTTTTTTTCAGTATGAAATCAGAATGGCTATTGTAGAAGTTGGGCTAAAATATAAACCAATCGCATTCTGGGAAAAGAAATTGTGAATTAACTTCTTGTCAAGACTAACTCACTTCATTTATGCTTATTTAACTTGTATGTTTGGAGAGTAAAGAAATAGAACTAATATATTTGAATCTGGTTAAACTTAATTTTGTCCTTTAATTTCTAAGTATCCTTTCCATAACTGTGAGTGGGTGTGTGTATGTGTGTGTGTAAAGACTTTGATATTTTTAGAACTATTTATAGGGACTTTGATTTATCTTAAAGTGGAACTAACATTGCAAAGCGGAATGATTGATGGCCATTTTTAAAATAAAAATGGAGTTGCCACATTTTTAGAATCCCCTCTGCACTTGGTCTTAAGAAGTTAAGCATATATTTTACCATCTTAAATGAAGTCTAGGTTTTACATTTCTAACTATGAGGAACTGGGCTCATTATCTCAGGCCACAGACCATTGAAAAATGAATATTTTGAAAGCATCACGCTATTATTCTCTGTGTGCTGGGGGGAGGGGAGGTAAGAATGGGATGTGGTCTCAGTGTTCACACAGCACCTCCTGCTGTCTGGTTTGGAAAAGGACAATTTGTATTGATGAAATTCTTGAACGAGGTATCCAGAATTAGCAAGAAATATCTTCCCATGAGAAACTTTTATTCTCAAAATGTGATTATCTGCTTAGTTAATTAATTTTAGTGGGCCCAGAAATGGGATTAATAATTATTATAGATAAGCCTATTTATAATAATAAATATGAAAAAATACAAATCTACACTTATTTTTAAAAGTTTTTATTAAGCCAGTATCATATATAAAAACTGGTACAAATATATTTTATTATAATTTCAGTCAAATTATTTAAATTGAAATATATTTAGCTTTTAAGATACAATGATATTATAAAACAGATTATGACCAGTTTAATTATCATAATTTATTTGGTATTAAATGGTTTGATTCTACTTATTAGACAGTTTAAAATTATTTGATGTTTAAAAAAGAGATCATTCTCCAGTACAAGGAAAACCCTGCTTAAATCAAATCTTAAAAAACTTAAACATTTTCTAAGTTTTATTAAAAGTGAATATGTTAGAGATAAGAAACTGCTCAGAAAGTAGTTAAGGCTTGTGTTTTTTCTTCCATTGTCCTAAGCATGTAAAATTGAAATAGATATATAGTTGTACTAGATTGAAAAGAGTTCTGTGTATTGTGAAAAAAGAAGGTGTTTCAAGAATTGCTTCCTGCTTTGATTTTAAAGGTTTCTTTAGGACTCAAAATTGATGAAAAATATATTTTGAACAAAATATGAACAATAATTAACATTTTTAAAAAGCATCTTTGAAGTCATCTAGATCATCAACACTCTGCCAAATTTGGGAATATTTAAAAACCTAGGCTTTTTGCCATTCCTAACTAAACCTTTTACTTTGGCTAAGTTGTAATAACTTAAATCTTTGCACTCAGCAGCTTTAATGTGATACTTATTTAGGTTTTATTTTAAAATATAAACATGAAGAAAAAGAAATAGAAGTTTACCTGTTATGCATTTCCATGCAAATTACTATTTCTTTTAAATATGCTCAATTCTATGTATTCTTGAGTCTCTTTTGTATTGTTATATCATGATTTAATTTAAAATTATTTGCAATGTTTAGATAAGTCACTGTAGCGATACCATTGTCAGATCATCAGTGGCTAAGTGTTAAGCCTGGCAATCGCTTTAATGTGAGTAGGACTTCTTAGCAAATATCCTTCTTAGCACTAATGAAATTTATTTGAACTGCATTTACTTCATTTGACCTTAGGGATAGCCTTTTCTATTTAGTTTTATATAAGATCATGTTAAGGAATCATTAGATAGGTAAAATGGAGATGGGTGATGATTCCTATTTAACAAATCTAAGCTTATAAATTCTAGAATTAAATGAATTCTTGATATTATTTCCATTGATTTCACTTCTGAGATAATATACAAAAACAATAATATTGTTTTGCTGGGCTTCTGTCAGAGGAAATTTCTTTAAATCTTTAAATTGGATGTTTTGGGATTCCCAAAGGGAATGTCTTTTAAATAATTTGATAAAATAGATCTAAAAGGAAAGTCAGAACTACTGGTTTTATGTTTATAGACTTACTCATTTTTCAATTTCTAACTTTAACTTGGCTATTATAGCATGCAACTGAATTAAGCCCACTACATTAGTGTGGTCTTAAATATATACTGATTCATGTATATAAAATGAGATATTATATTTAGGACAGCATAAAGTCACTTAGTCTTACATTTATCACATTTATTTCCTTAAAAGTGGAAACATCTTAGAAATTGCTCAGAGCTAAGCAGAATCTATTTAATTGGTAATCTTTGAAGTAGCATAAATGCATTCCTATGAAATGCAGTTAACACTTTCAGCGACAGGGCCTGTCCCATCTCATTAGCATTCTTGTTAAGTAGTGGTGCTGTTGGTGGGGGTGTTGAAGTAGGAATGCCATTGTGTCGAGTTCCAGTGTTTGGGGACAAACACTGCTGTGGAAGGAACGTGTGAAAAGGCCACAGTCCTGTCAGTGAATGAGGAAGGCTGTGCTTTCTGTGTGCTTCAAGCAGGGAAGCTGTCATTCATAGGCCTAACACAGCTAAACAGAGGCCAAAACACAAGCCTGCACTACCTTTTAAAATGATATTAGTGATTTTTAAACATGATCTTCTTTATTTATGATCCTACATAGAGCTTTTCGTTGCTGTCAGTAAACAAAATATATGTCAGTCTCTTCAGAAACACTGTAGAGATACATAAAAGGTCCATGGAACTGTGCCAGGAGGCTATATAATAATGATTTGGAATGACTGATCTTAAGTACAAACGTGATCTTTAGGAAACGTTCATTGCTGGAAATGTCTTCTCGGTTTTGATACTTCTTTGCATTTTTCCCCCCAACCAACAAAATTCCTGGGTACATTTAAATAATGAGTGCATTGCACTCTTTTAAAATAGTTTCTAAAAGAACTCATAAACATACAGCATAGCTTAACAGTTGTTATTCATTGCATCATTTTCCAAATTCAGAGAGAAACAAAGGAGATGAGTATCTAACTGTAATATCTTAACAACCACCATCTTAATTATGAAGAAAATCATAGTCTCTGTGGAATTTAAGATATGAAAAAATTTGAAGGAAATTTTTTATCTTGTTCCTTATTTTCAGCACTTTGGAAAGAAATGATCTTTGAAATTAAATTTTAGCTTGTTGATAACTTAAAAACAAGAAAAAAGAAAAATACACCCAAATATTTCTTAAACTCTTGGAGCATTTTCTAAATTTAAAACGAACAAACAAACAAACAAAAAACAACCTGACAATTTCTATTTAGGTCTGAAGCTGCAGGGAAGTGTTTTATTTCTGTAATTTTAATTTGGAAATATGTACTTGGGCTTTTTGTAATGGGCCCTTACTTAATGAAGTTTGTTGAAAACTATAATTTTCTCCCTGAGTGATTCAAGTTTTTTTGGTATATGGTCCTTTTGATTTATTAATATAAGCAAGATACTTTTAAAAATGCTATTATATGCTATTTCTAAATGTTCCATTTTTGGTGTGTTGGGTTTAAGAATCTCAGACACTAAGTCTCTATTTCAAAAATTGGGTTTCACTTTTTAGACTGGAATTGTACTATACCTTTATTGTACTCTAACTTTATTTATGTAATTAGATGAGGAAATGACCATCCAGCTTCAGCATATATTGGTTTTGCAGTTTAAAACTGAAATGTATTTTATTATTACATTAAACTAACCTCTACCAAAGCTCTAGATTTTGTTAAAAAATTTTCCTAAGTTAACATTGGTTCATTTTATCTATGTTCTTAATAAGTTTGATACTTAGATATCAAACCAATAATAATAATATAATTCTACTCAGGAAAGATTCAGTTCAAAATATGCTTGAATTACATTTAGTACTGACAGAATATGTTGATTGCAGAAAGTATTTTTAAAGGAATGTTAATATTTTAATTTTCCATAAAAGAAGTATTGAAAGTTTATCTTTTTATATCTTGTATCTTAGGTCAAAGTCATTTGTTGGTCTTAACACAACTGAAGGAGTAACTATTTCTATTCATTTTTTATATATACTTTATTTTTGGTATGCCAGCTGCTTTTCCTCCCTGTTTTATTGAGATATAATTGACATATAACATTATGTAAGTTTAAGGTGTAAAATATGATGCTTGGATACACTTAAATATTATAAAATGATTACCATAGTAGGGTTAGTTAATACCTCTATCATCTCACATCATTATCATTTCTTTTTTGTGGTGAGAACGTTCAAGATCTACTCTCTTAACAACTTTCAAGTATATAATATAGTATTGTTAGCTATAGTCACTTTCTGTACATTAGATCCCCATCTATATATACATTAAAAATTGGTCTGTTTCCTTGATTTAACCTTCATGGGGCAATACCCCAAATAGTTCAATTTTGAACTTCTTGATGTCTTTTGAAAGCTTGGGACAAAATTTATAATATATAAATATAACTTATTATTAAACACATTAAAATTGTGTTGCAGATGTTTCAAGTAGTTTGAAAACTACTTCTGAAGGTTCTGATAGGTAATGTTTTAGAATATTAGGTTGCTTGTAGATTTGAATGATGGTTGATTTTTTTTCTTTTCCTGAAACCAAGCTGCATTCTAGTTACTTGAAGTATTTTAAGAACCTTAAACTTGTGTCTTTTTCTAAGTGTCATGCTTTGAGCAGGCCTAACATCAGTTAAATGAAGTGAAAATTGCATTCTTGTCTTGATAGAGATGAAAATGGATTTCTGGTCATGAAATAGATGTAGTTGTCACTTTTTAAAAAAGGTGTCAGCAGTTTGCTTCAGTGAGTAAGGTGCCAATTCAGTATGGCAGTAAACTTGTGATCTGAGCAATCAATAAAATGCTTCAATAACTTCTGCTTCATTACACTTATAATAAGAGGCTATAGATCCGTGGCACATAAAATGTTGATAAAGAGGATATGTGGGGACTGACTGTGACAATTTTCTTGAAAGTACAGTAAGTGCAATATTGCCATCTAGAGTTTGTGCATAGGTAATTATTACAGAGAGGGACAAAAACCACGATGGGATGCAACAGGAAATGATATTGAAATACTGTTTATTTTCCATCATTTATCCATGACACATTTATCGTCGTGGAACATTTCATTTGACTTGTCGTAAAGCTGTTTAGGTCAGGAGAAAAATTTTTCCAATCTCTATTTTTCTCTAATTCTCTTAGAATTATATTACCAAATGTCAAATATGTATCTCTGGCTCAAATTTGAACTTTTTACCATGAAAGCTATTTATTAAATAACTCACTTTGGAAAAAAAAATTAGGCTTAGAGGTTTTCCTTTTTTTCCCTGGTAATTCAGTTATATAAAAACAGAGTTTTATTGACATCTCAATTGGATACCTTTCAATTCAAAATATTATCTTGATTAATATTAAACACGCCTTCAAGAAATAAGAGCCAAGTAAGAGCTCTTACTTAAAAAATGGTATTTTAAAATGATTATATAGGGAGATAGACTTTCCTGCTTATGTCATTATGAACATTTTAATGAAGAGTAAGTTCCACTTGGAGATTGAAAATATGTCTTCATCTTTAAATCACTAAAACACTTTAATCATCTAAAAACACTTTAAAAAGTATTAGTTATTACTTTTTTGATTAAGAGATTTTTTAACTTTTTAATATTTTTGGAATTAATTAATATGGAAAATACATTTTTAAACTAAGCATTATTGAGCTTTTTCTCCCTCTGAACTTGTGACTGAAAATGCAAATTGCATAAAAGAAAAATTTTAAAAATCTGCATTTACTGCATTACTTAATATAAAGTAAAATTAATATGGATATAGATGACTTACTAAGGAAAGTTAAGTAATCTGGAAAGGTTATTACCTTTATTCTTCCATTTATATCTTTTTCAATTTGTATAGATAGCTTTTATAAGTTTATAGACCTCAGCCTTCAGACTTTCCTGAGAACGATAATTTGGCATTAATGTAATAATGCATTTTTGTCCCTAATATCACACTGGTTAGGTACACATAGGTACATCTATGTGTGAATGATTTCTATAATTATAGAAAATGGAAATGATTCAATATATTAATTTATTTTCCTTTTTGGATCAAAGTTTTATTCTCAAACGTCCTAATATTATATTTTCTTTACGTATATTTAATTTAAGACAACTCTTTAGATGAGGGGCTCTTATTTTGAAATTTTTAATCATACTGAGTAGAAAATGTTGCATTTTAAAAACCTCCAAATAAGTATAGGATTGTTCTGGTAAAGTAAGTGAGAGTAGACCTGACAAATTTTCTTTAAATTACTCAACCACCTACAGGTATTCTTGCCTATGACTCTTTTGAAATGAGAATAAATTTTATAGAGTTACAGCAACAAAGTGAAAGAGTGTGTTTGATAGATTCCCTGAACAGTTTCAACACCCACAGGTATTATTTGTAAGAAAACAATCATGCCGAGTCTTCAGCTGGTTAGAGAGGGCACAGCATTCTATCTTCACCTGACATCCTATCTGTTCCGTCAACATCCTGGGCCCCCTGCCTGCCGCCCCCTCCTCCCAAAACAATAATGCTCACTGAGAGGTTTGTGTGAATGGACAAGAATATGAAATTTTCTTTTTCCCTTGGAGAACTAAAGCAGTATTGAAGGCATATTCCTAGGGGGAGGAAAACCAACTGTCTTGAGGATTGACTAGCATTTTCTATTTTCTATTCAAATTGATCAGTGTTGTCAGTGATTGTTAGTTAAGATCTTTGATTATTAAGTCTGACTACTGATTGATGAAAGGGAGACTCTTAGTGTAAATGTTTTGGAAATCATTGCCTTGCTTTATTTTATTAAGAGGCATATAGTGGTTTCCTCTCACCTGTTGTTAATAACATTAGCTTGAATAAATGTTAAATAAAACAATAAATTGCTGATTTTTAAATAATATAACTCATTATTTACAAATATTTTATATATGTAACAAAGATGCAAAGGAGTATTAACATTAATTTATCACTGTCTTCAGTCACATTTTTTCAAAGTAATTATGTCAGAAAAATCAATTTTACATAATTTCCAAAAAACAACCAGCATCCGGTTACATTTTTAAAAGATTTCAAGTTCCTAAATAAAGCGAATCATATACACAGATAAAGGATACAGCAAGAATCCATTTATCAACACTTACTATTCACTGGGAAGTAATTATTGAAAGCTTCAGAAAAGAGAATAATAGCATAAGTAAAAGATACTGGAAAGATCCTAGTCTTAAACCTTGGCAAGCCACAGGTGAGTTGTATCTTTTAGAGCTGTACTGCCCAATACGCTATTAAAACTTAATAGTGGTTCTTAAATTAATTAGTTATAATAAAATAAAATGAAAGAACTTAGTTCCTCAGTCTCACTATCCACATTTCAAATGCTCAATAGCTACATCATCATTGAAAATTCTACTGGACAGTGCTGTTCTACCAGAAAGAAATTTAGTTTGTATACACTAATTACACTTCTGGCATTGAATTTTACATTCAGTGACTAACAAAATAAAAAAGTCTCTTTTAATATGATATGGGTTTAAATCGGTGTTGAGTAGATAAGGTACTCTGGTCTTCATAAAACAAAATAAATTACATATATATGTATAAACCCACATAGGTCACAATCTATTTGTCATCTAACCACCAGATGGACACCTATAGGTGTTTTTTTTGAGGTTCACAGTATAATAAAGAAGAAATGTCAAAATAGGATTTAAAAACCATTGGATATATTTTATATGAATACACTTAAGATTAACTCTGTCAACAACCCCCCATGACATAAGTGTTCTATTTTTTATGTTAATTACTAAATTTATTAAAAATATTAATTCATAACCCACATAGGGAGCATGGTCTGGTTATTGGTCAAAAGTTTTATAACTGTCATTTTTGGTCAGTTCTGTCAATGTATCTTTTTGGCTGTATGTGTAACTTTACTTGGAGGTAAAGAAAAAGGCTAAATTTGTGACCCATTTTGAATGTGAGACTGAGGCTAATGGCCTTCTTCAACCTCAGAATTGGAGCATCTGAGATCCTGGAGTGGTTGAGGAGTGTGGATAGGGAATGAAAGTCACAGAGTTTGAAAAACATATGTTGGAGTTTACTCTAGGAAGTTTACTTTACCCAGATACGTGTTTCAAGTAAGCAAGTTTACACAAACACTATATAAGATATGCAAAAAAGTATTTTTAAAATACTTCAGAAAGTGCCACTCATAGTGCTAGTGAAAGTAAAAACTAAATTTGATTAAGGCCAAATAATTTGATTAAGGCCAAATAATTTGATTAAGGCCAAATAATTTAACCAATCTTTTAGGTAACACTCAGCATTTTGGATAAAGAGGCTCAGATGCTCATATTTCTGCCCTTCTGTTTTTCCTCCAAGAAGGCATCTGGTTTATAGGGGGAAGAGGAGCTTAAGTCAACTGGAGTCGTTCCTCTGCAGATTCACAAAGAGCATGAGAGTGTTTTTTTTTTTTTAAACTTTATTTATTTATTTATTTATTTATTTGAGAGACAGAGAGAAGTGGGGGGAGAGGTAGACGAGCAGAAAGAAGCAGGCTCCCTGCTGAGCAGGGAGCCTGCCACAGGGCTCGATCCCAGGACACCAGGATCATCACCTGAGCCAAAGGCAGATGCTTAACCAACTGAGCCACCCAGGCGCCCTAGGAGGAGTAGTTTTAAGGAATAAATGACCAGATTCTCAACTTTCAAGTGTACTTTTTACTAAAATTCTTCTGTCTGTGAATGTGCCTGCAGTGGGGGTATATGCCACTTCTCCTTTCCCATCTTCTATTATTCTTAGGCAAAGCATACCTCTCCCTCATCCCGAATCTACTGCAGTGCTTCACCCTGGAGTATAAAAACCTACAGGACATCAAAGGGACATTTTGAAATTTTGGTGCCATAAATTTCTTCCAGGGGCTCTGAACCTTTCCTTGTTATTTTTTAGGTGTTTCTGTTAAGAAAGAAATGGGATAGAAAGATGAAGCTGAGGAGAAAAGGGAACATATAAGCCTTCTGATTAAGAGCTTTTCCATATATTTTGAAAAATGGATGATGGTTGATATAAAATTGTACTGATGCTTAATCTCACTGGATAGATTTAAAAGAAAAATGTATTTTTATTTAGTAATGCCAATATTTATAATATGCTGGAAAAGACATCTTTGCAACTGTTTTTAAGCTAGCAATAAAACATTTCCAATGGCAACTTAAAATGTTGATACAGGTTTCTAAGTGAGGGGTACATAGCTTTCTAAACTTTTTAAGGTAGTATGTGAGTGAAATATTTTAGACTCTTCACTGTGCCAGGGAAGCAAAGTAGTCCTTTGAGCCATGTGGTCTCCAACTGTTGAGGTATCACTGGTCTTGTTGCTGAGATTTGCAGCGGGTATAACTCCTGATCTGCTCTCTGCTTGGTCAGGAGTGCTCCCTGGAAGCTTTTGCATTAGTTTGGCTCTCACTGAGTTTCTGCCACATTCTTAATCTTGCCCAAGGCCTAACCAGGTCACCCTAACAGCCTCTGCAGTGCAGTCAATGTGGGCATTTTGGTCCTTAAATATTGTGGCACTTCAATACCTTTTAGTTACCCAGTAGCTATGTGAGAATTTATAGGTCTTATACATTCCCCAAATGAAAATAACTCAAGAAAGCGAGGTGATGACCCTCTTTCTGCCTCCTACGTACTATTCCACTGCATTTACTCTGTGGCTGCATCCCCCTCACTTCTGCTGAAGATTGGTGAAAGGGGACAGCCTCAATACAGTCATCTCCCAGAATATAAAATGAGAATCCAGATGGAAGCCCTTTGCCCTTAGTCTTCTCAACTTATCTAACACACCTGCTTCTCTCTAAGCTTGGAGATAGTAGACCAAACCTCAGCTCTCCCTCCACACACTGCCCCCAGCCACCCAGGCCCACACCACATCTTTCTCATTTTTCTTACAGTTCCTTGAGATGAGAAGAGATGAACTTTGAGCTTTTTACTACCTCTGCATTGGTAGCTTTTGAACTTCTTTGATTGAAATCCATAGTAAAAAATACATTTCATATCATAATTCACAGAAGAAAAAATATACTTTACAATTCAATATTATATACATATCTCTCCACATATGTACATAAAACAAAAATTTTTCAAAACAGGATTTAACCTTACTACAGTGAGGCCCTCTTCAAATGCTGGCGTGGACCCACTAAATTGATTTCACAGCCCGTTGGCATATTGTATAAGGCCTGTATTTCATCCTGTACATCCTTAACATGGCTTTTGTAATTCAAAAATTTCTTCAGTATTCTATTATTAAAATTTTCAAACATACAGAAATGTCAAAAGAATTTTACAGTGAATGTACATGTACCTACCACCTAGAATCTAGAATTAACATTTTACTACATTTGTTTTATCAAATGGTATCCATCTATCCATCTTTCCATCCATTGAGGAAATAAGCATTTTCTAAGTAAGTTTCAAACATCATATACATTTTTTCCTCTTTCTTTCCTCCTCCTCCTTCCTCTACTTTTACAAGCTGGCATATGTTGTGATTGTTTTGTACCTGGGATGTACTCTGTTGTTAAGTATTTTGAATACTACTATGAACCAGAGGTAGAATAGAAACACAAGCTGTGAGCAGAACTAAAGCCACAGGCCTGCTGGGCTCCTGGTTGGAAGTAATCTGTGGTGCCTAACTGAAGGATACTGTGTGAAGGCAGGGACAGGAGTTTGCAATCCTTCCAACCCCAATCTTGGTGTAGCTCAGGAAAGCTGGCTGAAAAAATTTGCAGACCTACTGACAGGACTAATGGATTTATAGAGACCTCTGGGCCTATTGAGTGAAGGGGAAGCACAAAGAGAAGGTTTGATTTCTTAGAGCTGAGCCAGCCACCTACTGATTCTGTGACCAGATGTGTACTATCCATAATAGCTTCAGAAAGTAGGCCCAGCAAACAAGGTTTTAGGACTTTAGGAGTACTCAAGGAGATTTAATTAAGAAAGGTTAAACTTCAGGGGGCCTCTGGGTGGCTCAGTCATTAAGCATCTGTCTTTGGCTCAGGTTATGAACCCAGGGTCCTGGAATCGAGCCCCACATTGGGCTCCCTGCTGCGCGGGAAGCCTGCTTCTCCCTCTTCCTCTCCCTCTCCCCCTGTTTGTGTCCCCTCTCTCGCTGTGTCTCTCTCTGTCAAATAAATAAATGAAATCTTTAAAAAAAAAGGTTAAACTTCAGTAAGAAAAGAAGTGAACTCACAAGGAAGACAACAAATTCAAGAAACAATGGTGACCATATAAATTGATAAAATATGTTGGTGAGTTTAACTATTGACTATAAAAGGTTTTTTGTTGTTGATTGTAAGATAACATCCATCAGAGACATTCCAATTTAAGAAGTTGAAATATGAAAAAAAGTGTGTTCTTTATAGAAAAAATGGTTTAAGTTACCTAGGAATAAATCCAACAAAAGATATATAAAACTTTTATGAAAAAAACCTATAAAACATTTTCAGATATAAAATATGGAATGGATAAGCAGAGATATATTAAGTTCTAAGTAAGAAGTCTATATCTCATAAGGATATAAATTCTCCCTTATATTGATCTATAAATTCAATGAAATTCCACTCAGAATCCAACCATATTGTCCATGGAACTTGGTAAATTTGGGAAAGCCAAGAACAAATAATTGCTACCACAATTTTGAAGAACTGTCCTATCAGTAACGAGGAATTATTAGAAAGTCAAAATCATTATGGTAGTATTCATTCATCAATACCATTACTGTGGTATTACTGCAGAGATAGGCACATAAATCAATGGAAGTTAATAAAAGGTACAGAAATGAATCCATGTATATTTGAAATATGAGAAAGATGGCTTTATAAATTATGAAGAAAGAGTAGATAATTTGATAAATATTACTGGACATCTCTGCTTATTTAGGTTATATTGTATATCAAATATTTTGTCAACTAATGTTTTTCTGCAGTATTGACATTTTCATATACATATTTTGTCTGTTAATATAGTGAATTACATTGATTTTTTTTTTTTTTTAAGAGAGAGAGAGGAGTGGGGAGGGGCAGAGGGAGAGGGAGGCTCCATTCCCAGCGTGGAGCCTGACCCAGGGCTCAATCTCATGACCCTGGGATCATGACCTGAGCTGAAATCAAGAGTTGGATGCTTAACTGACTGAGCCACTCAGGTGCCCCACATTGATTCATTTTCAAATGTTAAACTAAATTCACTTTCCTGGGATAAACCCTACTTGATTGTGAAGTATTATCCTCTTTATATACATTATTTGAACTGATTTATTAAACTGCTATTAATGATTTTTGTGTCTATGAGCATAAGTGGTATTGGCCAATAGTTTCTTTTTCTTTTGTTGTCTTTGTTAGTTTTGTTATTAGGGTAATGCTGGTCTCATAAAATGAGTTGAGAAGTATTTTTTCCTCTTGTTTTCCAAGTTGGTTTACTACCCATATTATTTCTTTTTTTTTTTTAAAGATTTTATTTATTTATTTGACAGAGAGAGACACAGCGAGAGAGGGAACACAAGCAGGTGGAGTGGGAGAGGGAGAAGCAGGCTTCCCACAGAGCAGGGAGCCTGATGTGGGGCTCGATCCCAGGACCCCGGGATCATGACCTGAGCCTAAGGCAGACACTTAATGACTGAGCCGCCCAGGCGCCCCTACTACCCATATTATTTCTTAAGTGTTTGGTAAAATTCATCAGTAAAGTCATCTGAATCTGGAATTTTCTTTGTTGAGATGGTGGTTAATTAGGAATTAAATTTCTTTATTAGAAACATAATTTGTATAATTTTAATTCTGAGATTGTTTTATAGCTCAGAATATATTGTCTAAATGAATGTTCTATGTATGTTCTGCTTTGTTGGTTAGAGTGTTCCATAAATGTCAGTGTGCACTCCTTGATAGTATTGTTCAAGCCTTCTATTACCCTTGCTGTAATTGTGAATTTGTATATTTCTCCTTTCAGTTCTTTCAGTGTTTTCTCCTATATTTTGAAGTTCTGTTAGTGGAGCCATTAACATTTAGAATTGTTGGGGCGCCTGGCTGGCTTAGTAGAGCGTATGACTCTTGATTTTGGGGTTTTAAGTTCAAGCCCCATGTTGGGTGTAGAGATTACTTAAAAATAAAATCTTAAAAAAACATTTAGGGACTCCTGGGTGGCTCAGTTGGTTAAGCATCTGCCTTTGGCTCAGATCATGATCCCAGTGTCCTGGGATTGAGTCCTGCATCAGTCTCCTTGCTCAGTGGGAAGCCTGCTTCTCTCCCCTGCTCCCCCTGCTTGTGCTCTCTCTCACTTTCTCTGACAAATAAATAAATAAAATCTTAAAAAAACATTTAGAATTGTTATATTTTCTTTTTTTATGTTACTTTATTTTTTAAAATTTTATTTAAATTCAATTAACATGTAGTATATTATTCATTTCAGAGATAGAGGTCAGTGATTCATCAGTTGCATATAACACTCAGTGCTCATTACATCACATGCCCTCCTTAATGCCCATCACCAGGATAACCTATCCCCCCACCCACCTCCCCTCTAGCAACCCTCAGTTTGTTTCCTATAGTTAAGAGTCTCTTATGGATTGTCTCCCTCTTGATTTCATCTTATTTTATTTTCCCCTCCCTTCCCCTAATCCTCTGTTTTGTTTCTTAAATTCTACATATAAATAAAATCATATGATGTCTTTCTCTGATTGACTTATTTCACTTAGCATAATACCCTCTAGTTCCATCCACGTCATTGCAAATGGTAAGATTTCATTTTTTGACGACTGAGTAATATTCCATTATATATATATATATATATACCATATCTTCTTTATCCATTCATCAGTTTATGGACATCTGGGCTCTTTTCATACTGTGGCTATTGTGGGCATTGCTGCTATTAGAATTGTTATATTTTCTTGATGCACTGACTTTTTTTTTTTAAGATTTTGTTTATTTATTCATGAGAGACAGAAGGGGAGAGAGAGAGGGAGAGAGAGAGAGAGAGAAGCAGAGGGAGAAGCAGGCTCCCAAGGAGCAGGGAGCCCGATGCGGGACTCAATCCCAGGAACCTGGGATCATGACCTGAGCCGAAGGCAGACGCTTAACCATCTGAGCCACCCAGGCACCCTGGATGCACTGATTTTTTAAAATCATTATTGTTTCTCTTTATTACTGCTAATAGCCTTTGTTCAGAAGTCTACTTAGTTTTATATTAATATAACTGCTGCAGTTTTTCACTGTGTTATCATAAGATATTGTTTTTGATCCTTTTACTTTTAACCTATTGTGTCTTTATATTTAAAGTGTGTTTCTTCTAAAAAGAATATATTTGTCTAATATATGTAGAAGCAAAATTGTAAAATGAGTATGCACATTTTTGTCAATTATTGTCCATTTTTTTAAATGTTTTATTTACTTATTCATGAGAGAGAGAGAGAGAGAGGCAGAGGCAGAGGGAGAAGCAGCCTCCCCACCTAGCAGGGAGCCCGATGCAGGACTCGATCTCAGGACCCTGGGGTCATGACCTGAGCCGAACAGACGCTTAACCATCTAAGTCACCCAGGTGCCCCAATTATTGTCCATTTTTACATTACATGGCTATTATGTCAGTTTACACTTTCATCAGCAGTTTATAAGATTCCCATTTCTCCTCATTTTTACCACAGAGGCATACCTTCTGTGACATATTAATCCAATAATAGTGATACTTTTGAGCAATGCTAAGGGAGCTAATTATGCTTATGCCATATTGTATGCGATGATTAATTTAAAAAATTGTTTTTAAAGATTTTATTTATTTATTTGAGGGACAGAGTGAGTACAAGCGGGGTTAAGAGCAGAGGGAGAGGGAGCAGACTCTCCTGCTGAGCAGGGAGCCCGATGTGGGGCTCGATCCCAGGACTCTGAGATCATGACCTGGGCCGAAGGCAGACGCTTAACCCACTGAACCACCCAGGTGCCCCTATGATGTTTAATTTTATGTGTCAATCTGACTGAGCTAAAGAAGGCTCAGTTAGCTGGTAAAACGTTATTTCCAGTTGTCTCTGAGGGTGTTTCCAGGGGAAAGTAGCTTTTAATCGGTAGACTGAATAAAGAAGATTGCCCTCACCAGTGTAGGTGGGCATTATTTAATCCACTGAAGGCTTGAAAAGAACAAAAAGACAGAAGGGCAAATTTACTCTCTTGCTTAAGTTAGGATATTCATCTTCTCTTTCTGTGGAACATCATTGCTCCTGGTTCTCTTGACTGTACGACTCAGATTGGGATTTATACCATTGGCTTCTCTGGTTCTCAGGCCTTCTGGTTCGGACCGGAACCGCCATAAACTTCCCTGGACCTCCAACTTACAGATGGCAGATCATAGGATTTCTCAGCCTTGATAATGATGCGAATCAATCCTCCTGATAAATCTCTTGCTATCTACCTATATATATTCTATTGGTTCTGTTTCTCTGGTGAACCCTGACTAATACACTGTACTTAATAACCATTCTCCTATTGTAATACAATTACATTTTTTTCTTTTCCTGCAATAAAATTCTTTGTAATTATTTACTTAGGATAATGTCTAGAATGAAAATTATTGTCTAAGTTTATAAGTATATAAAGCTCTTGATAAGTTTTTCAGAAGGGTTGTATCAATGTAACTATTTCAGGATCTGGAATTAATATTTTAATATTTGATAATTTAATATTTACATATGTTATTATTTTTATTAGCACTTACTGTATTGCTCTTGAGGTGAAACATTTCCATGTATCTGTTAATTGAATGTCTTCTTACTCAAATGGTCCTTTGTACATTCAAAATAGATTTTAAACATTAACTTAAAAATCATATTTGTAGAGGGGTGCCTGGCTGGCTTAGTCAGTAGAGCATGGGACTTTTGATCTTGGGGTTATGAGTTCAAGCCCCACGTTGGGTGTAAAGCTTACTTAAAAAAATCATACTTGTGTAGAATCTCTAAAATGTTATACTTGTCTTCCATAAAATTTTAATACAAAATACAAAATGTAATTATAATATGTTGCATTGGATTTGAAAAACAAATATCAGAAATTACAAGTCTCTAGGACTAGACTGCAGTACAGTCTTTAGTCTTGTTAGGTTAATTTAACAATACTGCTTTGTTCAAAACCATTTGTAATTTACCTTAATTGTATTTGTTTGAATATCCTAAATGGCAACATTTTCATCTTTGATTTTAATTTTTTTTAAGATTTTATTTATTTATTTGTCAGAGAGCGAGAGAGAGAAAGAGAGTACAAACAGAGGGAGCAGCAGGCAGAGGGAGAAGCAGGCTTCCCACTGAGCAAGGAGACTGATGCGGGACTTGATCCCAGGACTTTGGGATCATGACCTGAAGTGAAGGCAGACCCTTAACCAACTGAGCCACCCAGGCACGCCAACATTTTCATCTTTGTATGTTGAATTTAAATTTTTAGAAATACAAAAAGTAATTTTTGTCAAATTTGGCAAAAAACTTAGTGTTAAGTATCAGAAATTGTTTCATCAAGAACATACTATGAGGATAAGAATTTTCATTAGGAGTTAATATCTAGATAAATATTGTCCATTGTATGTTTCAGAGAACCTTCCAAATGTGTCAGCAATTATATATAAGAATCCTTACTGAGTGTCTTATCTGTGGTATGAATTTTGTATGAATATGTCATTTGTGTCAAGGAAATTAAATTATTTTCAATTGTGATTTTGAAATGGGCTTAGAATATAGGAATAGTGGTATCAAATTTTTACTCCTGTTCACTCAAAGTTCATGGCATATCTTTATAGCAACTTTTTCATTCTCTGGCTAAGCCAATGTATTATACTGTTTATAATATATATAGATTATACATAAATATATATATTATACTGTTTAAGAACATGGGTGCTGAGGTCAGATTTTCTGGATTCAAGTCTAAGCTATACTGGTTAACCAGCTTTGTGTCTTTTGCAAGTTAGTTAACCCCTGTTTTTCAGTTTTCTCATCAGTAAAAAGGGGATAATAATAGGGCCCTTGTGAGATAATACTTGCAAACACCTAAAAAAATGAGATAATACTTAAAAATAGTAATATTTATGTGTTTAGAACAGTGACTGGCACATGGAAACACTTATGTTTGCTATTATTATTTTCAATTCAATTTTTAAAATTTTAATTTCAGTAGCTGCAATTATTGCTATTACTAATTATCTCTCTTTTCTCACATTCAGGCGGTTGCCACCTTTGTAAAACAGTGCCTTTTTCTTAGTTGTCACTCAATATGCACTTATTGATAAGCTAATGAAAGAGTAAAAACTCTTGTTCAAATTTTCTCTTAGAATAAATTAAATTCTTTGACTAACTTTAACTCTTTAGTAAACTTTCTTTCAATTATATATTTGGATATTTGGATACACTAAATATACCTTCAACAACGTCTTGAGGTAAGTGGTTTCCAAGCCTGACAGCATTAGAATCACATAGGCCTGACCTCTGCTCAATTCATATTCAGCCAATCTGAGGGAGAACCAGGAGTCTAGTTTATTAAACATGCTCTACAGATGATTCTGATACTCAGCTAGTTTGAAGTATCATGAGAATCTTTTCTACTTTCTTGAAAACCTTTTTGAGTTCAGTTAAAAAAAATCTTGCTGATGTGTTTATCCCCTCTAGTTTCTTTTAACTGGTTATGTATTGTTTTGCAAATTTAATTTCACATACAATTTTTTAAAATCTAAATTTATTCCAAAATGTTTATTCTAAATTTTTTTAATGCAAAGTTTGTTTGTTTGTTTTTTTTTACTCTAAAAATCATTTGTTTCTAATGTGGGCTGTGTGTGCATGCGTATGTGTGCGCGCGCGTGCGCATATGCCTGTGTGGATTTCTTTAGCACCATCTGAGGCCTAGGGGCTGGCCAGCCTTTGGAGCACTGTTGCTCCAGGTTAAAGCTTGTTTAGACTTGTCCTTGCTGTGATCATCCCCTCCCTGCTTCTTTAAGCCATGCATGAGAATCAGCCTCATTACTTTAAAATGGTTCCTCAGAAGCTCAGGAAATTCTACTGTCCAATTTCAGCAAAATTATCTATCTACCAAATTTTACAGAAAATTCTGGATCTTGCCACAGAATTGGGATATTTTCCAGTTTTGATGCACAACAAATATACCAATTGATGGGAGTGAGGGAAGGAGGATGAAAGTGGAAAGCTTTATGTTGAAAGTCAGAATATAGGTTTGAAGTACTTCTATCAATTTTATTAATGTTATTCCAAGTTAGACTGTGAATTTTTAATCCTTTCTAACCTATCACTTGTTTGACATTTAGTTGTTACATCTTATTGTGACCCTTTTTTTTCTTTTTCTGAAAGTACATTTGTGCTGATATGATAAAAGATAGAACTCAGTTCTTGAAGCCCTCTGAAAATGTCATTGGACACTGGACAGTAAATATAGCCCAAATAACCTGATGTCAGGAAATATAAAAATCAAGGCAACCTTTTAATAACAATAACTTTAAAAAAAGTGATATCTGTTTAAGGAAAATAGTCTTTTGCTACATTTAGGTAGTAATTGGAAATTAGAAACAGAAAATAGGACTTGAAAAGGAAATCATTGCTTTAATCTTTTTCCTTTAAACATTTATCCGTAGACTATCAAGAGAAAAGCTTTTGGGGAAAAGAATAACAATGGTGATGATTATAGTATCTTATATTTTTGTACCAGTGTGTAAACCAATTGCATTAATTTCCTTGTGTTTTGGCTTTTGTGAGAACTGCAGTATGCATTAGAAATGCTGTCTCATTTCTCTTCCTATGTCCTTATTAACTAAAAATAATCTTTCTATAATTACACCTGTGTATTTTCTACTTTGGGGATCTTTTTATTATGACTGATTTTTTAAAGTAAAAGACTAAAAGATTAAAATGCAATATGAAAGCTTTCTATATTTAGTGGGAACATACTTTAGAGAGGAGGTATGTCTGCATCTGGTATTGCTGATATTTCTTTGAAATATGTAACATAGATTTTCAAATAATAGCCAATTGATAAATACAGGTTGAACACACAATCTTTGTTAGAAGATATGGACAGAAATGTAGAGTATTCATTATAAAAGTAACTATTTTTTAGTTGAATTCCACTTACATATTTTTCTAATAATTGTTTTCTACAAAAATGAAATGGTGTTACTTTAGTGATTTTTATTTTTTAAAGTTAGAAAGGAACACATGTATGGTACATATGTAAATCAAATGTTGGATCATTTATACAGTATGTGTTTTATTTCTTATTTTTAAAGTATCCTGTCTTCCAGTAAATTAATTCTTTAACAGAGTAGTTTCCGTGTACAATCATTGGAATGACACATGTAGAAGTGTCATTATTTTTCTCTGTAAGATGTAGTTTCTAGTGACAGCATCTGGATCTTTTCTACAGTTACTACTGGTTTTCTATTATATGTCTAACTTGCAGATGGATTATTTGTGGATTACTTTGTGCTATTCCTTTGTATACATGTATACTCAACCCATTTGTGATTTTATTCACTAAGATAAGTTTTCAAAAGTTACTTGAGTTGCTTAAAGCCCTTCACTTCAGAAAGTCTAAAAATTTGTCTTTTCATTATTTCCTTAAAATCATTTTGAAGTTCATATAATTCAGCTTGTATTTCTAGATAGATCTACTATTTTCCTTTTTTTTAAGATTTACATATTTATTTGAGAGAGAGAGTGAGTGGGGGGGTCAGAGGGAGAGGGAGACAAGCAGACTCCCTGCTGAGTGGGGAGCCCGAAGCAGGGCTCAATGCCAGGACCCCAAGATCATGACCTGAGCCAGAATCAAGAGTTGGACGCTCAACCGACTGAGCCACCAAGACACCCCATAGACCTATTTTCAAATGTGTAAATCAGCACAGACCCAAAGACATCTTACCCACTTTCTTTATCTTTGTAGAAATGAGAGTTGCTTGTTTTAGACACTTGTGTAAAATGTTAACATTTCAGTGTACCTCCCCATCTTTTTTTCTACACTCTCCCTTTCCTTGTTGCAGGCTCAATGAGGAAGAAGGGTTTTTCCTTATTGCCTTTCTCACCCCATTTATAATGTTTCTGAGAGAAATGTATTTTGAATCTTATGCTAATTATTAAAGGCATTTAGTGAAATAAAATCCACCAAAGATTGAGAATGAGTGGAATTATTTTACTGCTGGGCATGCAACAATCTGATTTATACTTTGGAAAGAACACTCTGGCCATGCTGAGAGTAGAAGCAGGAAACCCAATCAGCACAGAATCTAGGCTTGTACATGAGATTTAAGGGGGCGGGGGAATGGGATAGGTCTTTCAAAACTAAAAGCCACATACCATTTCTGTCCACTTGGGACAGTTAAGTCTTTGAGTGGCCAGCACTCACGGCACTCTTCTGGGCTTATCTAGAGATGAGTGCTGGGATGGCTGGAGGTGTTTCTGCTGCATGAAACATGAAGCAGTTGCCTTGGGATTATGGCATACAGCTGCCTTAGCTGATTTGGCATGAACAATTTGGTTTTATGACATCCACTTGTCATTTCAGCACAAGTGAGTTCTGCAGTGAGCTAAGTGGCCAGGCTAGAGTTCTTAAGTAGTTTGGACTCTGAGGAGTAGATCTGCCCCTTTTGCAAACAGATACTGTCCACAACTGCAGCTGAGTAGGTCAAAGTTCTCCAGGGTGCAAAGTAGTATCACAACACATTATGGATTCTAATCTGAGTTCAAGTGTTATAGGCTTTTATAGCATAGGTTCACCTCAAGATTTTTTATGTTAAAAATTAATAATTGATTTTAAACTTTCATAAACATTCAGAAGAATTAGGAAGTTTATGTGTGTGTAATCCTCCATCAATAGTCCATCTATCCATTTTTTAAATTTTCTATGACCCCTGCCACAAGGGGAAAATAATATTCATATTATTTCATATTATTTATATTAATAGTTATAACCCCTTTCTGCCCAGATTAGTAGGAATTCCAGTGTTTCCCTGGAATTCTTCTCTTTTGAAGTTTCTTGGTGTCCTTGCCTATTAACACATCTCAGTGGGGACCATCTCATTGCATTAATGAAGCTGTACTAACTAACAGCGCTAATACCTCTAAAGGGAAGGGGTCAGGAATTGCAAGTCTTCCCTACATGCTCCTTGGCTCTGCATAGTATAAGATAGGCAGTTTTGTCAAGACACAGATAGGACTGTGTGACACCCTTCTCCTGGAGCAGTAACCCCATCTATTTGCCTTATGTTTATGAAACTAACAAGGGCCACTCCAGAGCTTCTTTCCAGAACAGAAAAAGGCTTGCTCTAAGGAGATTTGCTGCCTCCATTTATAGGCAGAGAAGTGGCTGACAAGTTTAAAATGGCAGCTAAAAAAAAAAAAAAAAAGATCAAAACATTTTGGCTAATTGGGGATTTTGTGAGTACCTATACACACAACATACATATTATGTGTATAGATCATATCAATATACACACATAACATAATCTCTAGATTACTAGTATTGAATAAAAATTTATATTTTAGTTATTTGGACATGTTTGAATTTGCTTTAAACAATTTTATTCTTTTAAATGTGGGATTTTGGACATGGATTTGATGAAAGAACTTATCCATATTCATTGAATATTCATCAGTTAAATATATAACTATTAAAACCTCTTGCTTAACTTTTATTTATGACATGAATATTTAAAAACATTGTGTATATAAATTTGCATCTTTATATATAATTGCCTGTGTTTATGATAATATATTTCTTGTATTAGTTAAATTACTAAAGGTAAGAAGCAAATTACCCTAAATTAATATATCTCTTAAATATATAGCCAATAATCTTCTTTCCTCCCCAAGGAAATTTATATTAGCGAACTAAAATGATAAAAACACATTTCTTTCTGTTATTTGTAACCTGTAATTTCTGAAGATCGATTTAAGGTATATTGTCTCTTTAAATGACATTAAATTAGACATTAGTCATCTGTTTACTGTCACTTCCTATTATTTTGTACTTATTCATCAATCCTTGGGGGAAATCAGAGCCTGTATAGCTCTCTCTGATCTGCATAATGCTCAGTGAGGGTGTGGTCAGAAGGTGCCTCCTCCTCTATAGACTGACAGTTTTAACCGATATCCTGCCCATTGTTAATCCCACCGGGTCCTGGCCCTGTGAAGCACAATGGATGTGACTCTTAAAAACTAACTTTAAAATTAAACTCTACTATTTTAAATGTTTAAATCTATTTTTACGTCATATATTGTGAAATTTAGTCATTGTTTTTGTTCACTATTTTATGCCTCATCGACAAAGTTTCTTATAGTTAAAATATTAACCATTGTTGCAGGATTTTCACCTCAGTAAATCCATGTGCAAATGACCTTATTTTTTAATAGTCAGGGGATTATATATGCACACATTTCCCATTATGGAGACATATTGTTTGTAACAGTGAAATGAAAGAGTCAAGGCCCCATGTGGTCACCTGGTCACCCTATTTTGATGAAAACAGCTCTTCTTTTTCACATGAATTAATGTTTTTCATTCATTTTTTTAAATGCAGCAATTGTCCTATAAGTGAATAAATAATCTGTAAGATTACAGAAATTTATAAAGTATAAAATGGAATTCTCCCAGTCAAAACCATTCCCCAGACGTAACTGCTGTTAATTACATTTTTTAGGTGTATTCATATATATATATATATATATATACATATATACACACACAAAAAGATAAATACATACTTTCTTTTTTAAAGTAATATTCTGTAATTTGTTTTATTATTTACTATACCATAGGCCTGTTTCCACATCAGTGCATGACCACTTTTCACAGCCATATGTATTCTATTATGTTAGGTTTTTGGGGATCTAATAACTCCTCCTTTAGATGTTGATAAATACATAAATACATAATTTGATAAGTAGACCCAGGAGCCAGGCAGGAATTAAAATACAGTATCTCTTTTGCTATTGATTAGGCTAAATTTGAGAAGATGGTTTTAACATGAGGTTAAAATAGCTCCTGAGTTAAACTTATCTGCCCTGCATCCAGTGAAGTGACCAAAGAACTGTATGCTTTCCCTGGAGGACAGCAAATCACTGCCCTGGAAGAAAAGGAGAAGCATCACAACTAAAGAGCTGGAGGAGGAGAGAGAAAGAGAGGAGGGAGTGAAGGAAGCACACTTATAGTCATACTGAGTATGATCTCCTAGAATTAGAATTATTACAACAAATACTATCCACATTTATTTTTTCCGCAGACACTACCTAATAGCTCAACAAGGAGGTTAAGCCTGCCTACATTTTATCCAAAGATGAATTAATATGCCATTCCCTACATTCTCACTTGTATTTACCTGTGTCAGCCTGATGGATTAAAAAATGATCTCACTTAAACAAATCTGTTGTTTGATTAGTAAGTGCAATTAAATATATTTCTGTATGTTTATTGGTTACTTGTAATTCTTTTATAATTTATCCACTCATAACTTTACCCAATTAACTATGTTCATCTTCTCTTTTTGAGTTGTGAACATTCTTTTTGAGTTAAGTATATTTAAATTATCTATCACATAGAAATGTAATACATTTCTCCCTGTTTGTAATTTATCTTTTAGATTTTCTCGTGTCCTTTGGCATATATTAGTTAAATTTTGATTTAATCAGCTGTCACTTTTTATTTTTAATTTTTTAATTTTTTGGGTTTTTTTTTTAAAGATTTTATTTATCTGACAGAGAGAGACCACAGTGAGAGAGGGAACACAAGCAGGGGGAATGGGAGAGGGAGAAGCAGGCTTCCCGCTGAGAAGGGAGCCCGATGCGGGGCTCGATCCCAGAACCCTGGGATCATGACCTGAGTCGAAGGCAGACACTTAATGACTGAGCCACCCAGACGCCCCCAGTTGTCACTTTTTAAAGAATAGTTTTTTTGGTTTTGTATCATGCTAGCAAAAATTTCACATTCTAAGAGTATAAGAATATTTTCCCCCTAGTTTTCCTCTATGGTCAGGAACAAGACAGGGATATCCACTCTCACCATTGTTATTTAACATAGTACAGGAGGTCCTAGCCACATCAGACAACAAAAAGAAATAGAAAGCAGCCAAGTCAGCAAGGAAGAAGTCAAACTTTCACTATTTTCAGATGACATGATACTATATATAGATAAGCCAAAAGACTCCACCAAAAAATTGCTAGAATTGATACACAAATTCAGTAATGTTGCAGGATACAAAATCAATGTACAGAAATTTGTTGCATTTCCATACACCAATAATGAAGGAGCAGAAAGAGAAATCAAGGAATCAATCCCATTTACAATTGCACCAAAAACCATAAGATACATAAGAATTAACCTAACCAAAGAGGTAAAAGATTTGTATTCTGGAAACTATAAAACACTGATGAAACGAACTGAAGATGACACAAAGAAATGGAAAGACATTTCATGCTCAAGGATTGGAAGAACAAATATTCTTAAATTACTCAAAGCATCTACAGATTTAATGCAATCCCTCTCAAAATACCGCCAGCATTTTTCACAGAGCTAGAACAATTTTAAAATCTGTATGGAACTACAAAAGACCTGAATAGCCAAAGCAATCTTGAAAAAGAAAAGAAAAGCTGGAGGCATCACAATTCCAGACTTCAAGTTATATTACAAAGCTATAGTGATCAAGAAAGACAGTATGGTACTGGCACAAAAACAGACACATAGATCGATGGAAAGAATAGAAAACCAGAACTATGTGGTCATCGACAAAACAGGGAAGAATATCCAGTGGAAAAAAGACAATCTCTTCAACAAATGGTGTCGGCAACACATGCAAAAGAATGAAACTGGACCACTTTCTTACACCATACACAAAAATAAATTCAAAATGGATGAAAGACCTAAATGTGAGACAGGAAACCATCAAAATCCTAGAGGAGAACATAGGCAGCAACCTTTTTGACATCAGCTGGCCATAACAACTTCTTACCAGTTATGTTTCCTGAGGCAAAGGAAACAAAAGCAAAAATAAACTATTGGGACTATATCAAAGCTTCTGCAGGGTGAAGGAAACAATCAACAAACAAACCTAAAAGGCAGGGTGCCTGGGTGGCTCAGTCAGTTGTGTCCTACTCTTATTTTGGCTCAGTTCATGATCTCTGTGTCGTGAGATTGAACCCTGTATAGGGCTCCACACTCAGTGTGGAGTCTTCCCTATCCCTCCCCTTTTCCCCTCCCCCTGCTCATGCAGTCTCTCCCTCCCTTTCTCTCTTTTTCTCTCTCTCTCACTCTCTAAAGTAAATAAATAAAATCTTTTAAAAAAGACCTAAAAGGAAACCTACAGCATGGGAGAAGCTATTTGCAAATGACATATCCAATAAAGTCTTAGTATCCAGATACAGATACAGATACAGAACTTATAAAACTGAACACCCAAAAAACACCCAAAAAACAAATAATCCTATTAAAAATGGGCACAAGACATGAATAGACAGTTTTCCACAGGAGACACACAAATTGCTAACAGACATATGAAAAGATGCTTAGTATCACTGATCACTGATCATCAGGAAAATACAAATAAAAACTACAATGATGTATCACCTCATACTAGTCAGAATGGCTAAAATTAACAACCCAGGAAACAACAGGTATTGGCGAGGATGCAGAGAAAGGGGAAACCTCTCAGGCTGTTGATGGGAATGGGTGCAGCCACGCTGGAAAATAGTACGGAGGTTTCTCAAAAAGTTAAAAATAGAACTACCCTATGATCCAGCAATTACACTACTAGGTATTTACCTAAAGTATACAGAAAGTACTGATCCAAAGAGATACATGCACCACGATGTTTATAGCAGCATTAACAATAACCAAATTATGCAGAGAGACCAAATGTCCATCAAATGATGAATGGATAAAGAAAGTGGGGTATATATATATACAGTGGAATATTACTCAGCCATAAACAAGAAAGAAATCTTGCCATTTGCAATGACATGGATGCAGCTAGAGACTCTTATGCTAAGCAAAATAAGTCAGAGAAAGACAAATACCATATGATTTCACTCATGTGGAATTTAAGAAGCAAAACAGGTGAACACGGCGGGGGGAACAAACCAGGAAACAGACTCTTAACCATAGAGAAAAACTGAGGTTACTGGAGGGGTGGTGGGTGGGGGGGAGGTTCTATGGGTGATGGGTATTAAGGAGGGCACTTGTGATGAGCACTGGGTGTTGTATGTAAGCGCTGAATCACTAAATTCTACTCCTGAAAGTAATATTATACCCATATGTTAACTAATGGAATTTAAATGAAAACTTGAAAAAGGAAAAAAAAGGAATATTTTTACCCTAGTATTTTAACTTTTTTACTTTTAAATCTTTATATGGAATTTATTTTTGTAGTCATGCTAGCAGTATAAAAGCCATACTTTCCTTTTATAAAAAATCATTTATTTGTGGTATAGAACTTTAAAAAATATTACTTGTGCTTAGCTTTTTTTTTTAAAGCTCATAAATGAATTACTCTGGAAGATTAGGTATTCCATAATACCTTATACTGAATTTTAAGTATGACTGCATACAGGCTCTATATTATGAATTCTTATAGCAGAAAATGCAAATAGGAAAACTGCACCATGATAGCTTTTATGTCAGAGGCCTTCAAAATATTGAAAGTGATTATTCCATTTGGCTTTTTTCTGATTAGAGAACCAAGTATCTAGGTTAGTCCATAAGTAATTAACTCATCTAATCTTGATCCAGGAAGCATGTTTAATTCATCTTATATTGAAATTAACTCTTAAATCCCAAAGCTTCACAACTTAAGATAGTTAAGGTGGGATGGGGAAATAGGGGAAATAATTAAAAAAACAATTCAGGTAATAGCCAATGTGGATTATAGCCACTGATTTGGGTGATCCAATTGTGTGTCTATAAATATTTGCTTCTGATTAACATAGATGGTCTTTAATAAAAAGGAGAATGATTAAATACTAGTCTAGTCAGTCAAGACATCATATATTCTTCATCATAATAATTATTACACATTGGTAGATTTTTATTGTTCAGATAGTTTTAAATAATGTCCTGTGAGAAACATAAAAGCTTGAGCATGTGAGGGCAGTCTAGCTCTGATCCTCCCCCACTTGGTCTGATTGATAAAAATGGACTCTTGAGTATGCATGTTGAGTCATGGAGGATGATCATCTATAAGTGAGAAAAATTACTTTGTCTAGAGCTTAAACTTCATAAATGTTTTCTGAAGTAGCTCTTGAAAAATAGACTTCCTGAGAATTTATGCAATTTGTCTGCTTAGAGCAAAGGAGCAGATTCCAAGGCAATGGAGATATTTATCCTTTCATGGCTCAGGAAGGCAGCAGAATCCAGAGGTTAAGAGCCAGACTTCCTGGGTTCAAATCCCTACTTTGCTTCTCACTGTAAATACTGAGTAAGATAACCTCTGTGCCTGGGGATTCTTATTTACTAAATGAGAATACTTATAGGATTCTGTGAGCATTAATGATTAACATGATTAATCTTATAATTAATATACAAAGGGCTGGGAATAGTGCTTGACACATTCTGAACTCCACAGTAGGAACTCAATAATAAATGCTAGCTGTGTTTCTTTAGTCTTTACCTTTAGCTTCATACATGACTTAGGAATGGGAACAATTGGTGATGAGTGGCATGGTGTCTTCAGCCATATAAAAGGATTTACTACTGATGAACCACCTTCTCTTTGCCAAGAAGGGCCCTGGTTTGGGTCATTCAAGAAAAGCTGAGAGGGATGCCTGGCTGGCTCAGTTTATGGTAGAGTATGTGACTCTTGATCTTGGGGTTGTGAGTTTGAGCCCCACGTTGGGTGTAGAGTTTACTTAAAAGTAAAATAAAATTAAAAAAAGAAAAGGAAAGCTGAGAAAACCAGGGGGTTCTGGCAGCCTAAGGAACTGGCACACTAAATTCTCACATATACTTGAAGGATGATTGAATTCTGGTGAGAAAAATATGGGCATGGCTGTGGGGATAGACTAACATTTATTGAGCACCTCCTGTGTGACAGACACTGGTAGACATTTATGTTTGCTCATTGATTAATAATAAAAGTGAAAGGAGGAAGAATGATTGCTACACTAACTCCTTTCTCTTTTCTAGTCTAACCCCTCATTTGTTTTCTCTGGTTCTATCCCATTCCATTATCTCAGGTAGACCTCCCCCCTTTCTTGAACTTTACTATACATTGGCTTCTCTCCCCTTTATGCTTATTCCTCTGTCCTAGCAGAAATCCTTCCATAACTCTTCTATTCCCTTGACAAACCTTCCCAGTGTTATATTTTTGTTGCTAAAGAACTCAGAAGAAGAATTTTTATTCTCTGCCTTAACTTTCTCACCACACAGTCATTGCTCAACCCCGTAACTGACTTCTGCCACAATTAGACTCTCTGACTCTTGCCTCATTTAGCTCTGACTGAAACCTACTATGCAAGAGCTGCCCCTCTGAAATATGTCAACCACACATTACAGAAATTCCAGGACTTCAGATTTCATTTAAGTTTATTCTTTCATCTTTTTAATACAGTTAATTTACTAAATGTTGAAAAGGGTAATAATGCCCCTTAGTTATTAAAATCACTGGCTTTTTTTCTATCCTTAATTTTTCTGTAATATTTGCCAGTATTTAATTACTTTGGAAAGCCATCTGGTTTTTGTGAACTCTTCTGGTTTTACTTCTCTCAGACCATTCATCTGTGTTGTCCTTTTTAAGAATTTCTGCCCCTTTCCCCTCCCAAATATATTTTCTTAGAGAGAACAATATTGTTTTTACCTACCTCTATGCCAGGGAGTGGAAATTTTGTGTTTCTACAGTTACTACTTGCTTAAATTCAAACTGAATTTCCAAGTATCCATTTGAATGTCAAGTTCCCCTAACACTTTATTTTGTTTTTGTTTTTGGATAAATAAACACGTTTACTTGGATTATAGTCAAGTCTGGATGGACCAAAATACATCGTTTCTTAAAGTTCATTTTTCTGATATAGTATGCTTTGATTATAAAATATGCTTCAGAGAGTGATCTATTTACCTTCCCAAGTTATTCGTGAACATTTGTCTTTGACATCTGTTTTTTTTTAATTTTATTTTATCATGTTATGTTAGTCACCATACAGTACATCATTAGTTTTTGATGTAGTGTGCCATGATTCATTGTCTAAATATAACATCCAGTGCTGCATGCAATACAACACCCAGTGCTCCATGCAATACATGCCCTCAATACCCATCCCCTAACACTTTAAATTTCACATTTAATGGCATGTATTTATTTGAGTACCTACTATCTGCCAAGCACACCAGGAACTGTAGAATTTAGAGGTATGCAAGACTGAGTTCTTGCCTTAAAGATCTTAAAGAGGAGGAAGATAGAAAATAAAACATAAGCAAATGAATAAAGATAATTTCAGGTACTGTTAATTTCAGGTACTTACTATCAAGGACGTGAAGGTAGGGTATTGTTTCAGAAAATGGCTGGGGGTTGATTTTTGTTGATAAGGCAACTTCCAAAGAAGTGATGTTAGAGTGGTGCCCTGAATGATGAGAAAGATCCAGTCATGTGAACAGGTGGTGGGAGAGCTTTGTAAGAAGGAAAAGCAATTACAAAGGTCCTAAAATAAGAAAGAGTGGTACATTTAAGGGACAGAAGAAATAAGGTCATCATGGCTTGAGTATGATGACTGATGGGGAGATCATGGATAGTTTTATGAAGCATTGTAAGGAGTTTTTATTTTACTTTTAGAAGTATTGGGGAATTTTGATATTGGAGGTGAATGCTGACTCCTATGTGGAGGAAGGGCTGGAGGAGAATATGAAACTACTTAGGAAGCTGCTGAAGTATTCAGGCAGAATTTGATTTGCATGGACTATGTTAAAGAGTTGGAAGAGTGGAAATAATTATTTCAATAAGATTCAGGATATATATTGGAAGTAGACCTGACAAAATATAGTGTTGGGTTATTGGACTTTGGGTGTTAAGGAGAAACAAGAATGGAGAATGTGTCTTATTTGGTCTTAGCCCAAAATCTTGGCCCCATTTACTGAAATGGGGAAGACTGAGGTGAGGGAACTATTTATATGCCATTAGATAGTTAAGTGGAGATGTTGAGTAGGCAATTAGATATACAAGTTAAGAGGTCCGGGTGAGAGATACAAGTTTGATAACTATTAGTATTTAGATAGTATTTGAAACTATGGTAATGGTTCAGATAACCAAAGATGGGAAGGTAGGTAGAGAAAGGCAGATGACAGAACTTGGGATTCTTCAATGTCCAGAGGCCTGGTTAAGGAAGGATGAACTAACGGAGCTGAGAAGAAATAGGTAATTGTTCAGGCACAGAGCTCAGAGAAGTAAATGTTGTAAGAAGGAGGGAATGACTATATCAAATGCTGCTGAAGATTAAAATCGGAAAACAATGGAGACTTATCATTGGCCTTGACAAGATGTCAGTCAGTGACATTGATAAGAAACTTTTGGGTGGTGTGGTAGAGATGAAAATCTGATTTGAGAGAATCAAGGGAGGTAGGGAACAGGAGACAGGAAGTATAAGATAACTTTTTAAAAGAGGTGTTGCTGTAAGCAGAGTAAAAAAGTGGAAGGGACTGAAAAAGTGGTTGGTTGCTGGGATGGCAAGTGGAGGGATTTCTTAAAGTTAGTTATATTAAGACATGTTTGCATGCTAATGGAAATAATCAGATAAAGGTAAAGAAATTGATGATGCAAAAGACCAATTGTTTTTTTAAATTTATTTTTATTTTTTATTTTTTTTGCAAAAGACAACCTGTATAATTTCAGGAGGGTTCAGTTTGTGAGAATAGATGTAAGTGGGTTGTTTAGCTACGTATGGTATAGCTCAACCAATGCTTGCTTATGGCACAATTTCCAGTTGGGAAGAAAAAAATTATCAAAAAAGTACACGTGGTTTAACTTCTGCTTAGCTTGGTTTTATACCTTGTACATTTTATCATCAGAATTATAATATTTAGTTTTAATAACAAAATACCTTATGCTGATTATTATGTGCTATCCACACATCTAAAAGGTTTTATGGATGTTATCTCTCTTGATCTTTACAACAACCCCATACAACAGGTTTTATTATTACCCCATTGTGCAAACGAGGAAAGAGGCACAGAAGGGTTAAGTAATTTCCCAAGCCATACTATGCTATACTGCCTTTCATTACAATAGATATTAAAGTATGTATTCTAAGTCTTTTGGAATGTAGGATTTTGTTAATTGAGACATTTTAGTAACTGTAAGCAAAATTCTGCCTCCACCCGATTCTATTTCAAAGATGAGTATAAACTGTGTGTGTGTGTGTGTGTGTGTGTGTGTGTATACACAACTGTAAGGTTTTATAAAAATATCTGTGATTTCTCCTATTGACAAAAGTCCCAGATATTGCTAAACCTATTGTTATCTGTTGTCTACATTTGTAAAGGAAATGTTAAATTTTCTTAGAAGTTAGAGACTTCACCTTTTCCCCATCCAATGATATGAACCCTCTAAATTCTATTCACAGACTCCTTAGAAATTCATGGACTCCAGTTTTGGATTCCCTTTTCTAAGGGCTTGGATAGATTCAGGTTAAACATTTTGGCAAAAATGCTCTGTATTTCACTTTGCCTCATATCATGGCCACTTAATGTCTACTCATCCCTTTTTCAGCGATGGACCTTGAGGAAAAATTGAACCGTTATATTTTTCCCCTGTGAGTAGCATCATCATACTTGAGTACCATGAATATATCCAATTTCCTATAAACTTTTTACCTAGTGGCTTTAACATCTGTTGATGATTCTTTATCCATATGCCTTTAAGGTAGAGGTAAGTGTATATTCTAAAAGTTTGGTTAAAGTCATCTAAAATTCATGTGTCCCAGGAATGTTCATGGATAGCAGTAGAGGGGTAAGTTTCAGCTTTTGGGATAGTGGTAGGATTGCCAGATAAATTATGGGGTATCCAGTTAAATTTGAATTTTAGATAAGCAACAAACATTTTTTTAGTGTAAGTATGTCCCAAATATTGCATATCTGAAATTGAAATTTAACAAGCTTCTTAACTTTTTATTTGCAAATCTGGCAACCCTATATTGTTAAGGCTAAGAGGGGTAAGATGGATGGTAGTGATTGGGAATATTTAAGTGTAACCCTAGCAGGATAGACTATAAGTATGTTTTAAAATACCATTGGAACTCTTGTGGTAGAATTAATATTCGCACTCATACAAGAAACCAATAATATCTACTTCTACTCTTCTTTGGCCAAGGGAGTAAGAATTGTGCTTAAAAGAAGGAGATGGAGTACCTTTGCTTTGTTTTGATTCAGCAAAAGCAGGAAATAACACCCTGCTAATTCTTATCCTAGAAATCCAAACCTAACTTCTTAAATATGTTTACGGTATGCTTATTTAGAAAGCAAATGTTATCTTATTTTAGACCAAGAGTCTACTAACCTTTTCTGGGGAGATTCAGGTAGTAATATTTTAGGCTTTGCATATTATACAATCTCTATTGCAGTTGCCTAACTTGTACCATGAAAACAGCTGTAGAAAATATGTAAATGAATGAGTATGTTCTAAGAAAACTTTATTTACAAAAACAGGCAACCCGTTGCATTTGGCCCACAGATTGTAGTTTGCTGAGACCTGTTCCCGTCAAGCAAACAATAATCCAATGATTATCTTTACATATGGCTTATGATTCTTCCAACCCAGGGGTTCCACAGTGTGACCGAGGGGGCTGCTGAGGAAGCCCCTGAGGAAGCTCTCATAGATATGATGGTGCCTGTAGTGATGCACTATTGGGTCAGAATTCGAAGTCCCCTGAGAGTGTTAGTGCTGACTCTGCCTGGTATATTTGAACTGGCATGACTGAATTTGAAGGCTCAACAGAGTTAAGAAATGTTAGTTATCCTTACCTTTTAAATAAACTGTTTGATTATGGTTTGGGGAAAAGTTATCCATCTATTCACATCCCATTTTTAAAATATTTAGGCCCCCTTTTTATAATAAATTCTTTATAATGCTTTCTTTTACATGAAATGAAATTTACAACAATGAACTAACTAATATAAAGGGGAAAAACTTCTATATTTTGACAATATTATGTGTGTAAATAGTATGATAGTGGTTTTATGTTTCAAAAAATTTGCATTTCTTTCATTATTTGTGAAGTGAACTTATTTTCATATATTTCTGGTCCATTGACATTTTTTTCTCTTCTTATTGTCTGTCTATTTTACCTATTTTCCTATTGGGATATTTGATCTTTTATTCTTAAATTATAGTTCTTCATATATTCTGTATCCTTATCCTTACATTGCAAATCAAATAATCTTTTTTTAAAAAAAGATTTATTTATTTGACAGAGAGAGACACAGTGAGAGAAGGAACACAAGCAGGGGGAGTGGGAGAGGGAGAAGCAGGCTTCCCATGGAGCAGGGAGCCCAAGGCGGGGCTCGATCCCAGGACCCTGGGATCATGACCTGAGCCGAAGGCAGACACTTAACAACTGAGCCACACAGGTGCCCCCAAATCAAATAATCTCCTCCCATGCATGTCCTATTATGTTCAAGGCCATAAAGACATTCGATATTTTCTCCATTAAAGTTTTGCTATAATGTTTAAGTCTTTTATCTATCTGAAATTTGTGATGCACTATATAGGACCATTTTTTTCCATATGAAAAGGCATGCTGTGTTAGTAACATTTATTATTATTATGATATATTTATTCACAGTAGATTATAATGCCATCTTTGTCATATACTGTTTTCATATATATGAGTCTCTTTGCTTCTTTTTACTATTCCATTCTATTTTTTTTAAAGATTTTATTTATTTATTTGAGAGAGAGAAAGCATGAATGGGAGAAGCAAAGGGAGAGGAAGAAGGACAAGCAGACTCCCTGCTGAGTGTGGAGGCCCATGCAGGACTCAATCCCAGGACCCTGAGATCATGACCTGAGCCAAAATCAGACACTTAACTGAGCCACCCAGGCGGTCCTGTTCTATTCTATTTTTTAGGTTCTATGTCAATTCCATATTTCTCAATTACTATACTTTTATAACAAGTCTTGATATTTGGTAAAGCAAGTACCCCACTCTCTCCTTTCTCCTTTGTTCTTTAAAGTTATCTTTCATATTTTTGACTGTTTTCTCTTCCACAAATCAGCTTATGAAATGCTCTGAAAAATTTTGTTGGAATTTTGATTGCAACTGCACTAAATTTATAGATTGTATTTGGGGAAAATTTAATCTCATTATCTGAAAAAATGAGAATTTTCCAAAATACAAGAAAAATGAAGGACCTTAAGTTGTCAGGGCCTTCAGAGTGCTAACTAGGATATATAAGTCAAAACCAATAGGTTTTCTGTATAGTATAAGTAATAGAAAATGTTATAGAAAAAATTTATCTAAAAACAGCAAATTCTAGAAGGTTCCTAAGAAGAAATTTAACATAAGATTTAGAAGATTGAGGTAGGTAGAAGAATGGCCTTCAAAGATGTTCATGTTCTAATGCCAGAACCTGTGAATATGCTACATTATATGGACAAGGGAATTAAGATTTATATATGGAATTAAGGTTGTTAATCAGTTGACCTTAAAATGAGGAGATTATTCATTAAAATAATGTTTGCTGCAGGTGTTTGATGGCCCAACTATTATTTTCTTATCAGTGAAAATCTTTATCTATGTAATCTGTTCCTTTTAAGTTTATAAAAACTACCCTGTGAAACTATTGGAATAGGTATCTGTTATGGAAGGAGACATTTGCTTACTAATTCAATTTTTTTTAAGATTTTATTTATTTAAGAGAGAGAGAGAGAGAGCATGAGCAGGGAGAGGGAGAGAGAGAGGGAGAAGCAGATTCCCATGATGAGAAGGGAGCCCCAATAGGGGGCTTGATCCCAGGACCCTGGGATCATGACCTGAACCAAAGGCAGATGCCCAACCAACTGAGCCACCCAGATGCCCCACTAATTCAATTTTTAAAATTGTTTTTTCCAGATTTTTCTAAAGCTTTTTAAATATTTTTTGTAATTTGTATCTAAAAGTTATCACTTCTGGTAAATTTTTGTATTTGTTGGTGTATAAATATGTACTATGGGCTTACAATTTTTAAATTTTCTGTACCATTTTATAATGTCTTCTTTTTCATTCTTAATATTTTTAATTTATGACTTTTCTTTTTTTCTTTACCAATATTTCTAGAGTGTAGTTTATTTTATCATTTTCCTCCCAAAGATTCAGTCTAGTTTTTTTTTTCATCCTTTCTATGTTTCTTTGGTTTTCTACTTCACGGATTTTTGCTTTATTTAGATTTATTGTATTATGGGGCACCTGGGTGGCTCAGTTAGGGTTTAAGCATTGACTCTTGATTTCGGCTCAGGTCATGATCTGAGGTTTGTGAGATCAAGCCCTGCCTCGGGCTCCTCACTCCCCACTCAGTGGGGAGTCTGCTCTGCCCCTCTCCCTTTGCCCCTCCCCCTGCTTACTCACTCTCACTAGCTCTCTCTCTAAAATAAATAAATCTTAAAAAAAATATTTGTGTTATACTTATTCTAACCTTTAAATTAAACACAATTATTTTAGGTCATTCTTACTATTAATAAGTATATTTAAAGCTCTGCATTTGCCTTTAAATAAAGCTTTGATTCATCCCACAAACTTTGACATGTAGTATCAGTGGTATGCTGCAGTTGACTGCTCACAAGAACTGATTGTATGCATCTCTTCCAACTCCACATTTATGTTATGTACCTTGAAATTGGCCATTGGTGGGAGTGTTTATACCACAGAAATTAGCAAGCACTAAAAGTCAGTTTTTTGTTTTTGTTTTTGTTTTTCCACCAGAAAGCTGATTGTTAAAATATTTAGCAGCACACTACTGTGTAGTATTTTCATTGTTTAGTTCTAAATATTCTGTAAAGTTAATTGTGATGTCCCTTTATCCCACAATTTATTTAAGAATGTATTTTTAAGTTTTCAAAGATGTGCTTTATTCTTTTAAAACTATCTTTTAATTGAAGATTTTTAATTTAATTGCTCTTTGGTCAAATAGCATGGAAACAAACCATGAGGGAGAGGACTTCTGTGCTATTATTTTATTAGTGAGGATAATTTCAAGAGTAGAAGTAATATATAAGAGGAAGCAGAGATGGAGGAAGAGTCCACGCAAAAATGCGTTAAGAGCTGGCAACCACTAAGTGTGACTCAATCCTCAATTTTTTGAGCTACTCTCTTTACGGTCACATGAACTACGTCTCAGAACTGTCAATTCTGTAGGAGAGAGGAAGAAATTATCCAATGGCATTCTTTCCCATTGGTCAAATGTTAGCACTGTAGAGCATCAACCTTCCCACACTTCTAGGTTATACATATGAGAGCACCCAATAAGTTCCTGCAGCATCCTGGGCCTCAACATCAACAGGGTAGCCACTGGGTAGGAGTGAGAGGTCTATAGTTAGGCCTGGCAAGGAGGCTCTATCAGGCCATGCCAACAAATGGCATAGGGAAGCTGGAGCAACTGTTATGTAGATGCCTCAGTCTCTAGCCAGTGACTGTAAACTGTCCCTGTGATTTCAGAAACAGAACAAGTCACTGCTTGGGCACTCTAGTCAAAAGGCAAGTGCTAAGATCTGGAGGATGGACCGGGCACTATATATTTTACAAATCCACATTTATTTAAAAAAATCTATAGAGTTCTATGTGTTCCCTTTTGCACTGACATGTTTATTTATTTTGGATACAGTTTGGTATAAATCATTGCCTTTTGTAGATCTGTTGTGCTTATGTGTGCTATGAGAGTCTTACGACTAAGATTCATAGTAGAGAGAAATTGACACTTCTTTATTATTTTGAAAAAAAAAAGGGAGGACCTTCACACCTTAGAAAACATCATGTTCTCATACTTCCTATGGAGCTCTCTCCTGGATATGGATCAGGGGTTGCAGCTCTTTGATTCTTCCTTCAGCTTTGTCCTCATCCTTTACCTAACTTACTTTGGCCAGTGGCTACACTTGGGCACTCACCATTGGGGCAATACCAATAATGTATGCATAATCTTCTCTCAAAGCCAGAATCAACATTTTAAAACTAAGAATGATTGTCATTCAAAAAGCTTGGGATAATTTTTATAAGTAATATATTAATTCTTATGAAAATAATTCCCCCTTTTGCTATAATTTGGACTTTTCCTGGAATATAATCTTGACATAAAATGATGTCACTCCGTAAAAAATTCCAAAGTAAAAAATAAGTGAATTGGGGATTTTATTTTCTTTAGGATTACATATGCCACTAATTTTCTCCATGCACACTTAAGGTTTTTTTTTTTTAATGGATTTTATTATTTACAGTGGTTTTAGGTTCACAACAAAATTGAATGTACAGATTTCCCATATACCCGTTGTCCCCACATAAGCATAACCTCCTCATTATCAACCATCTTCCCTTAGAATGGTAAATTTGCTACAATTGATGAACCTAAACTGACACATCTTACCCAGAGTCTATAGTTTACATTAGTGTTCACTCTTGGAATTGCAGATTCTATGGGTTTGGACAAATGTATGATGATACGTATCTGCCGTTACAGTATCTATCATACAGAATAGTTTTATCGCCCTAAACATCCTCTGTGCCCTGCCTATTCATCCCTCTCTTTAACTTAAACCATGGCAACCACTGATCTTTTTACTGTCTCCATGGTTTTGCCTTTTCCAGAATGTCATAGTTGTATTCATCCAGTATGTAGACTTTTTAGACTGGCTTCTTTTGCTTGAAATTATGCATTTAAGTTTCCTCCATGTAATTTCATGGCTTGATTCATCATTTCTTTTTAGTGCTGAATAACATTCTATTATTCGGATCTACCACAGTTTATCCATTCACCTACTGAGGACATCTTGGTTGCTTCCCAGTTTTGGCAATTATGAATAAAGCCTCTATAAACATCTCTGTGCAAGTTCTTATGTACACAGAAGTTTTTGACTCCACTGGGTAAATACCAAGGAGTGCAATTGCTAGATCATATGGTAAGAGTGTGTTTAGTTTTGTAAGAAATTGCCAAACTGTCTTCTAAAGTGGCTGTACCATTTTGCATTCCTACTGGCCATGAATGAGAGTTCCTGTTGCTTCATATTCTCACCATCCACTTGGTGTTCTGAGTTCTGGATTTGGGCTCTATTAATAGGTGTGCATTGTTATTCCCTTGCTGTTTTAATTAGCATTTTCCTGGTGACATATAATGTGGAACATCTTTTCATATGCTTATTTTCCATCTGTATATCTTTGGGGAGGTGTCAACGTCTTTGGCCCATTTTTAAATCAGGTTGTTTGTATTCTTACTGTTCTTATTATTGAGTTTTAGGAGTTCTTTGGACATTTTGGAAAACAGTCCTTATCATATGTGTCTTTTGCAAATATTTTCTTCCAGGCTTGTCTTTTTATTCTCTTGAGACACTACATTTTCATTTCTCACTGTTTGTAATTAATTCTTTTTAGTATCTACTTGCCTTAGTTTTAATTTTGCCTTTTTTCAAATTTTTGTCCTTTATAAATAACTTATTCCTTTGCTTACCTGTTGTAGCATCCTAGAAGACTTATTTCATCTAGACTGAATTCATGTTTGATTGTTTTATGGCTGTCCTTCTTGGCATTTTATTTTTCATCTGGTTTGGTATTTTGATTTCATTTTAAATGGAAGTTTTTTGTTGTTTTTTTTTCCCCTTTCATCTATCTTCTGTGCCCACCCTTCATTGTCAAGCAGTTTGATGATTGTCTTCCTGACCTTTCAGGGAGTCCAGAACTCAGTCTTTTTTTTTTTTTTTTTAAGATTTTATTTATTTATTTATTTAACAGAGAGAGAGACACAGCGAGAGAGGGAACACAAGCAGGGGGAGTGGAAGAGGGAGATGCAAGCTTCCCGTGGAGCAGGGAGCCCGATGCGGAGCTTGATCCCAGGACGCTGGGATCATGACCTGAGTCGAAGGCAGACGCTTAATGACTAAGCCACCCAGGCACCTCAGAACTCAGTCTTTTAATGCATGTTGGAATTCCTACCAACAACGCCATGTCTTTTTTATTTTTTCCCTTTATGTCAGAGAGAGAGAGAGAGAGAGAGAGAGAGAGAGAGCACAAGCAGAGGGAGAAGCAGGCTCCCCGTTGAGCAAGGAGTCCGATGTATGACTCGATCCCAGGACCCTGGGATCATGACCTGAGCCGAAGGCAGACGCTTAACTGACTGAGCCACCAGGGCGTCCTGATCCTTTCTTATCTTTGAAGTTGTTTATCTTGGCTTTGAGCCTGGCTATGTTGTTTGGATTTTTCTTTTCTTCTTTTTAATTATACCTATCATTCTTATAAATTTGAAACAGTGCAAAGTTGTCCTGGTGTGAATAGCTTGGATAAAATCACATATCTTTAAAGTTCTGTCATTTAAAACAAGTTAAAGAATGGTCAGTATGAGAGGACCATAGTACCCACCAACCTGTGGTTGGAGTAGAGATTTGTGCACTGGGTACCGAGGTTCATAGTCTCAAGTGCCTTGTATGTTTTTATGGCTCACAGATTTGAACCACTTTTGCGATTTTTGACAGTGTGATGCACTATGGAGGCAGACTCAGAATTCACAGTCACTGTATTTCCTTGCCTATATCAAACTGAAGCAAACTGGAAATCTAAAAATGATTTATTTAAAGCAAATACCATTTCATTCTTTTAAGGCTCAACCTAAGGCTACTCTTTTTAAGGAAAAAGAAGCCCTGAGGGGATAAAAAAAAGATGTGCTAACTCTGACACATCCTGTCTGGTGATGATGAGCTACAAGTCTTTTAAAGATTAAAATGAATGGCTTGTCTAATTTGCTTTTTCATTTCTTTCCTCCCAGCTGTCTTACTTTTATCCCACCAGTCATATAACATACTTCTAAACCTCTCTCTTACTTTTGTGAATTTCACAGTCTTGTTTTTCTTAATGTGGCTAAACCCTTTCTGATTTAATGCTTCATCTTGTTTTTCATTATCATTTTTCCCTCTCCCTCTTCTGTCTTGGTTCATAGATTGGGCACCGCTTCTTAATATATTTTCATTTAATGATTGATTATTTTAGGCAAGATAGGTGAGAAAAGAATACTGGGTGAAAAAGACACATGTCAAGAAACTTTAAGAAACTATTCTGGGTGCAGATGGTGATTGTGGATATTGTGACACTTTCTTCTTAATTTGAACATTGCATTTTCTAGACTTGATATCTCTTTAAATATTCAGTACTTTCTTAAAATGTTCAAGCTATAGGTGGGTAATTAATATGACAGAGCTTCAACTTTTATAAAATGACCATATAGAAAAAGTATATAGCTGATTTATAATTACTAATTATGTTAATATATTATTTGATTTTAATAACACATGAATTTTAATTTAATATTTAATATATTATGTATATTATATACTTATTCAAGAAGTATTTGAGTCAGCATACAATAAAAGACAGATACAAAGAAATCATTGAAGTAAGAAATAAACTAGTAGGAGACACAATAATTTATTTATTCATTGGTCATTTATTAAGTACTGTCTAAACCCAGAGATAAAACAATAAAGATGATAGGCCTGGTCCTCACTCTTAAAGAGCTTACAATATAATGGAGCTGACTGACAATCATTTGATTTTGTGAAGTGTGGAAAATGCTTTAATAGGGGATGTGTAAGGAGAGCCTGACTGGAGGAGATTTGGGAGCCAGAAAGTCTTTCTTTTAAGAGCAAGTAATGCAAGGTGTGCCTGGGTGGTGCAGTCAGTTAAGCATCCAGCTCAGGTCATGATCTCAGGGTCATGAGATCAAGGCCCATGTCGGGCTCTGTGCTTAGCCTGGAGTCTGCTTGAGATTCTCTCTCCTTCTACCTCTGCCCCTCCCACTCATGCTCTTTCTCTCTCTCTCAAATAAATAAATAAATCTTCAGAAAAATAAAGAGCAAGTAATGCTTACTTTGGTGTACTGATCATATAATTTGTAGAGTGCTTGGGAGTTTAACATGTCATAAAAAGTAATATGCAAAATTTTAAACAAATATTATAAGATAACAGAAATCAATATAAGATGGCTTTTAGTGGTCAATGATAGCAGGCTGTCAGTCATTTTTACTTATTTTAATAAATTTGTCACCTTATTTCTTGGAATAACGGATGACGTATAAAAATTCCTGAAGTAATCTATCTAAACAAAGTCATCAGAAATCATGGCTTTTTAAAAACAATGATGCTCTTTTAACGTGAAAATTAGATATTTGCTTGAATAGATGAATAAAATAACTAACCTTATTAATTTTCACATTAATTATAGCTCTAACAATTAAATTGATTTGTGTTCCTTTTTAACTTGTTGAATTTCTGATCATTATGACATGAGGGAGAATTTTTTCCTTACTCAAAAAATTGTATTATTGCCCCTATGGTACTTTCCCCTGTTTTTTCAAAAATCCTTTTACTTTTTCCATTTAAAATTACTAAATATGTTCTGCAGTTCTTGTAACACATTAATGTCAATGACTCTAAGCTATGTTTAAGTTATCCACTGGCATCTAGTAATTATCCAGAACCATGAAATGCAAGGCAGTATCTTCTGATGTGTAAAATTTCAATCCTGAGGAGAATTCCTTAATTTAAAGCACATCTTTAGACAGTTTTAGTTTAAACTTTTTATATTTAAAAATTACAGATACTTTCCTTAATTAAAGTTCTCCTTTTTATCAATAGTTTACTAGGGTTTTATGTCTCCAAACAAATTATAAATTATTAGAGAGATGGCATAAATATTAACAGGTCATTTTGGGTCATTTTTTAAAGCTCTTAGATTTTCTAAGCAAAAATCTTCATTGTATAAAGACATCAGATTCCTTATAAAAGGTGATTAACTGTATATGTTAAAAGAAGTCATTCAGAGCAAATTATCTCACATGGAATTTGTATTGGTATTTTGTAAAAACATGTGTTCTTCCTATGTGATAAAAGAACATTTTGAAATAATGATTTTGTCATGAGAACATTTTAGCTAAATTTTATTTTCAGTCCTGTTCAACTAGCTGTTCAACTAGCATTAAAAAACCCAAACACTCAAACCTGAGAATTGTGTTGGTATCAGACACAGAGTATGTGAATTCTGATACCTTTTCATCACTTGTACACTAGGAATTCTATTTTTTAAATGATATCCTGCCAGCTTTTTCACAATCCATTAATTCCTGGATCAACATCAGAAGGAATGTCAGAGCAGAGTGAAATTCTTGTAAGACACAGATGTCAGGATCAAAAGTCAGAGACATTCTCAGAGCAGCAGGGAAGCAAGCTTGTTAGACTTTAATCGGAACAATTAGTATCTGCCATGTGACAGTCTCGATACCCTGTCTTATATTTCTGGTAAGTCCCAGGCATGCTGAAAGACAAAGTCTTCTTCCAAATTTAATGGAAAATTTCATGAGCTTTTGGTCTGATTATTTTTAGCCAGAATTCTTAAGTTTTGTTGATCCTCTTCAAATTTCCTTAAATGGTAAATTATTGATACACGTAGACAAACTAATGTTCCAACTTATTACAGAAACACATTTTCATCTTCTCTGAGTGCATGTAATACAAAGTGACTTGCTTTATGGATGTTTGTAATTGTTAGTACTCAAGAGGCTTTTCCAGCTATTTTATAATATCTCACAGAGTGAGAGCTTTTATGGTCTAGTCCCAGATTACTTCAGTGGATGCTCAATAAATGTGAATCATTGATGAAGGAAAAAGTAATTAAAATTGGATGTTGAGAATTTAGTTAAAGAATTTCTTTGAAATCAGCTATTATAGTTTGCTTGTGTCTTCATTGAGCCAAAATAGCCTCCTTTGAGTAAGAAATCAACCAGTTGTTTTCACTATATATAGTTGTCAATAAATTAATTTCATCCATTTATTTTTTCAATAATATGTTGATTTTTGCAGTTATCTCTTTTGTAAAAAATTTATAATTACTTATTCAGAGGTCAGCTTTTGGGACAACCTGAAACATCAGGAGCTTTAAGTTAAGAAACATTTCTGGCCATGAGGAATGGTTCTTTAAATGGGAGCAGTAAGGAAAACTGTTGAGAAGATCCAGACTCCAAAATTATCCCTGTTGTGATAGGATTGATTAGTTCACTATTAATAGAAAAGGGCCACTCTAATTGGCTAGTGATAATGGTAAAAAAAAAAAAAAAAGCCAAAACCACGATGAGAGTATGGATTTAAGAATAGAGAAGGATAGCGAGGAGGCCAAGAGCATGTGGCAGGAAGAGTGATAAAGCTAGCAAGTGGTAGACACCTTAGTGGCAGAGGCTTAGCCTCTTGCTATCTCCAGGAGTCCCCCATATAAGGATAATGTTATATTTTAATGTGATCTCCTGCTATTTTCTCAAAATCATTTAAAGTGTGAAAAAAGCATCTTTAGAATTCATGTTTTTATTGTTCAAGAACACTAAGTAAAAATACTCACTTGCTAGCCAAAAATTGCCTTCAAACAAATCCTATGATTACATCTTTCAACTAAAATTGTTACCTTAGACATTTTTTATGGAAAATTCTGAAACTACCCTTGAGACAATCTTATAGTTGAGTGAAAGGAACACTAACTAAAACCATAACGGAAGAGTGGCTGCTGATTAACTCCATGATAACCCTTACATATATTCTTTAGTTGTAGAGGCAGATTATTGTGTAGCTTTGCTGTGTTGGGAATAATAACATATGGCTCTCAGTAATACTTAAGGGCCTTATTACTGTTCATTTTGATGATAATGATGACAAAAAACAGTTGTAGCATTCTTAACTGTATACTTCATTAAACACTTGCACATAGATCATATCAATTAGTTTTCATAAGAAAAGTGAAGTAAACATTATTCAATGTTTGGGATGGTGAAATAGGCTCAAAGTAGTTAAATATTCAAGATCGCTTGACTGGTAAGTGCTGGGGCCAGTTTTGCGCACCATACTCTGTCCGTTGCGTTGTCGTTTCCTCAAATGGTAACAGGTGTGGCAGAAATGGCAAAATGACAATCAAAGATTGCTCTACATCAATAAAAGAAAGATTAAGTAAATTACGGTGCACACATAAGGTGAAACTGCGTAGCCATTAAAATAATGCTTATGGACCTATTTTGATGATTCAGAGCAGACTTACAATATAGCATTCATTAAAAAGTAAAGTTATAGAACAGAATAAAAATATGTTTCTATGTGTAAAGGAAAACATATATATGATGTTTTTTCCCCCATAAGTTGTAGGATCATGGGTAATGTAAAATTTTTTCTGTTTTTTCTTTTTTTTTAGATTTTATTTATTTGACAGAGAGAGAGAGAGCACAAGCAGGGGGAGCAGCAGAGAGAGAGGGAGAAGTAGGCTCTCCACTGAGTAGGGAGCCCTATGTGGGGCTCGATCCCAGGACCCTGGGTTCATGACCTGAGCTAAAGGCAGATGCTTAACCGACTGAGCCACCCAGGCACCCCTATAAAATTTTTTCTTATGCTTTTCTAAATTTTCCAAAATGACCATCTAGATTTATCAGAAAAAATTACCCTAAATAATAGCTATTTAAATAAATTCATATTAGTTGAGCTTGTGTCATCAGAAATTCTGGTAGAGAACTTTGGGGTAAAATCTTGGGTGCATGGTCCCCTATCAATTTTAAATGTATTTCCAATGTACTGGTGTGACATAGCAAAAGACAGTCTCATCAACACTAAATAGAAGGCAAGGGCATGTGGTATCTTGGAAAAAAAATTACCAGTGATTATATTATAGAACTTTAGTTTTTAAAGGCTATTTTGTAGCTAAATGACTGTAGTGGTGCTAGACCTAAGTATATCTGATGTATTTTCTAACTTTCATTGGTTCTGTGAAAGATAGAGCTTGAGGATTTTCTCATTAATATGAGTATCAAGAGCTGCCCCAAACAGGCCTGAATCTGCACTCCTGTTGGGTTCAGTTCCATTGTCTACCATCATCAACTTGCTACATGTGTCCTGCTAAGAATTGGCAAAAAAATTTTTTTTTCTCTGTCCTGGAACCATAAATTCAGGCAAAACATTTTAATCCACAAGACCTGGGTGGTATCAAGTAAATGATTCTTTGTGTTGAGTAAGCACAGTCAAGAGATTAAACTGTTCTCATGGTTGTGTTCCCCAAAGGGCTAGTGAATGGCTTTCAATGTCTGGTGTGATGGTCCTCTCTGCAGGAGGCTGAGGCCATTAGAGGGTAATGAGGCATTTACCTGGTGGCCTGTATGCCATATATTTATTTTTTCAAGGAAAAGGAATCAGTCTCTTTGTTAAACATATTTATTGGGCACTTGGTTCTCTGTGCACCCTGCACAAGGACTATTCATAAGAAAAATTTAAAAAATGGAATCACAGTCTGTGCCCTGGAAAGGCTAAGCATCCAATTAGAGAAGTAAGCCACATACTGATGTGAGAACATATACGTTACTATTTTGAACAAATGCAAATTGATGTAGCATAAGCTGCATTATTGTTGAGAGAGCAGCACAAAGGCAGAATTTGCCTTATCACTCAAACTACGAAAAAAATGATTCACTTGTATGTCTCCTGCACAGGGAAGGGACCTTTTGTATTTGCCTTTTTATTTCTACTATACTTGATCCAATGCTTAGCATAGCAGGAACTCAACACATGTGTGTTTAATGAATGACTTAATAAATAATTTTTGCTCTAGTAAAAATTTCATAAGTCTTTTAAATCTACAAGTTCTTCCTTTCCCCTCCCTTTTCTTTTTTACAACTTTCAATTTACATATTGAATAACCTAGTTCATTTGGCCTCAAGAATTTTCTACCATCTGGATTTTGCTCATTGCATCCTCAGGGTGTAGTTCAACCTGTTTCTCTGTTCTCTGTTTTTCCTATAAATTGGTTATGGATCCAGAGGCTTTATCAAAGTCAGGTTCTGATTTTTTGGCAAAATTATAGGTGGCAGTGTGTTCTTTCATGAGGAGGCACATATGTCTGGTTGTCTTTCTCTTTGTGATATTAGCAGCTGTTGATGCTCAATACCTGGATCCATTAAGTCATTAAGTTTTGCAAAATAGTTATAATAATTTGTGTGTCATTTAATAATTAGTATGATTTCACCTAGAGACATTTCCCCATCTCTGCTATTTAGTTACTCAGTGGTAAGGGAAGATAAATGCTCAATTCTTTTATTTACCAATTTTCTTTTCTTTTTTTTTAAGGATTTTATTTATTTGAGAGAGAGAGAATGAGAGAGAGAGAGCACATGAGAGGGGGGAGGGTCAGAGGGTGAAGCAGACTCCCCGCTGAGCAGGGAGCGGACACAGGACTCCATCCCAGGACTCCGGGATCATGACCTGAGCCGAAGACAGTCGCTTAATCAACTGAGCCACCCAGGCGCCCCATATTTACCAATTTTCTTAAAGATTTTAAAAATTTATTTATTTATTGGGGTGCCCGGGTAGTTCAGTCGGTTAAGCATCTGCCTTTGGCTCAGGTCATGGTCCCAGGGTCCTGGGATCAAGCTCCACGTGGGGCTCCCTGCTCAGTGAGAAGTCTGTTTCTCCTTCTTCCTCTGCCCCTCACCCCCTCACTAATTCTCTCTCTCTCTCTCTCTCTCTCAGATAAATAAATAAATAAATGAAATCTTTAAAAAAAATAATGTACAAAGGAGAACTGCAGCTATTAATAAAATCTAAAAAAGAATAATGAAATAACTTCCTGTATTCCTATTAACCTTCTATTTTACTTTTCTTTCTTAGGCCTAGAAAGATATTCAGTGACAAACAGAAAAGACCACACCCTTAGGGGCTTATGGTCAATTTTTACGGATCAGAATCCTAGAAACCCTATCATTCTGTTCTTACAACCCAAAATTTGAATAAGCATCACTTTCAAAAGATATGGAGTCATGTTGTATCACTTTCTTGTGACCCAAACACTTAGATGTAGTGTTCTCTTACCTTGTTTAGTGCTTTGATTCTATGCTGTGGAGCCTGTGACCCTGAGAGATAGTGAGCAGCTAGAATATTTCACGCCCCTTAACCTTGTCTATGGAATCCTCAAAATAGCTTTCGTTGTTCATGTTTTCCAGCCATCATAACTTCCCCACAAACACTTGTGAATCTCTGGCAGGACTTTAAAATTACCCTTGGAAGTTCAGATATAGCATTTTATTGTCTAGTTTGAGATGCTTACTGGGGTGGAAATGAGTATGCCAGAACATGACAGAGTTTTGGTGCAAACAGGATTGTTCTTTGTATCCTCTTTCTTGTTGCTGTAACTGGCCGTGGAAACAAATAAACTGGCACATGATAGGAGGAGGAATTAACTTTCAGAATCCCACCACCATATAGTAGAAACGTAGTAGAAAGGTGAGAAAAATCAATCAACAAATATTCACACATGCATTCATTCAATAAACATTTACTGGCAACCAAGTGTGTAAGTGTGTACCAGTACTTAGAGTGTTAGCAGTGAAATATATGAAAATGAAAGTTTTGGACCCTAGCCTGAAATGCTCATGGTTTAGTTAGGAGAGAGTCCTGTAGATAAATACATTCATTATGATGTAACAATTGCTATAATATAGATCTGAACAATGTGCTAAGGTAGCACAAAGGAGGGGGTAACACATTGTGTGTGTGTGTGTGTGTGTGTGTGTGTGTGTGTGTGTGTGTACACATATCAGGGAAAGTTTGCTGAAGACATGATGTTTAAACTAAATTGTGAAGCATGACTAGACCTTAGGAAAGATAGAGGGATATTCCTGCCAGAGAAATGGCTTATGTCAAGGAACAGAGGCCTAGTGGAACAGTGGCATACAGGGACCTCTAAGTATATAGTTAATATAGTTGGGTATATAGTGGATATAGTGGAAACATCATAGTTCAGCAGATAGGGATGATGGATGGGACACACAGCTGGAAAGGGAAGTAGACACTGGACAAGTACATCCTGGTGTGTCATCCTAAGGAGTATTCCCAGGATAGGTTTTAAATAGGAAGTAAAAGAATTAGATTTGAATTTTTAGGAAAAAAATTATCAAATTAGAGGGAATAAATCAGAGTGGGCTAATTTTGGAAGCAGAGAGAATGGTCAAAAAGCCACTGTATTAGTCTAAGTGAGAACAGATGAAGATCTCAGTTTAGATGGTGAGAGTGAAGATTAAGACAGGGAAGAATTAAAGACATTTTGGTTAAGTAAGAGTTAGTGGGACTTTGTAATTGGCTGAATAGAGAAAAGGTGGATATGAGTCCCTGGCTTCCAGTTTGTGTGATCAGATTGGATCATTTACCTGTGTAGAGAAGCCTCTGTATTTAGAGGACCTACCATATGCCTGACATGCAAGGACATACAATGAAGTTTAAAATGTAGCCCCTGCTTATTTACAGTATATGCTTCTTTACAAAAGTATACATTGGACAGGTAGAATAGAATGTAAGAGGCCTGTTAGATGAAGGATAATGTATGGTGAAGCAAAAGGAACATAGATGGAAGTGATTATGGTGAAATCTCAATACCTGAGAAGACCTATAGACAAAGCCTTCACTCTCTCCATCCTTCATCCCCTCACCTCTGCTTCAGTTGAAACCTAATCGTTCATAGACATATCATGGTCTCCATTTGAGTTTGCTCTTTTATCCTCTGCCTGCCCCCGCTCCCCCTACTGCTCACTAGGTGAGGAGGACTGATGAACACTGAGTCCATCCATTGATCTGGATCTTGTACCACCACCAATCAGCCAAACCCTTTTTTTAGAGTTCACACTACTCATCTACACCACCTTTCTCATACCTTTTGTCATTGTATATAGACCTCTAGAACCCTCGTCCATCTTAATATCCATTTGTGATTTAAAAAAAATTATGAAGGGGCACCTGGGTGGCTCAGTCGTTTAAGCATCTGCCTTCAGCTCAGGTCCTGATCCCAGGGTCCTGGGATCAAGCCACCTGTTGGGCACCCTGTTCAGCAGGGAGTTTGCTTCTCCCTCTCCCTCCTCCCTCATCCCTCATGCTCTCTCTTTCTTGTGCTTTCTCTCTCTCAAATAAATAAATAAAATCTGAAAAAAATATAAAAAACAATGAAGATTTATCATTAAAGTGGGAAGAAAATTGAAAGACAAATGATAGACTAAAGACAAAATTTGTAGCACACATGACAAAGGCCTAATTTCTGAAGATACAGAGCCCTTTCAGGTCAATAAGAAATAGGTGAATGGTAGAAAAACAGGCCTAAGGATATAAATAGAAGGTTTATAGAAGAAAGCACTAAATGACCATTAAAATACTGAATGATGTTAATTGAACTGATAGATAATTTTTTAAAAATGAAATCAAAATATGGTATAAGTTTTCACCTAACATTATGATAATGATTTAAAAGATTGCTCACACTTAGAGACAGAGTTGGTGAGAGTGTGAGTAGATAGATATTTCCCTACGCTCATAGTGGGAGTGTAAAAATAGGGCAAATCCTTTGGAGGGTGATTTGGTACTAGGTATCAAAACAGGGATTTCGCTTAACAAATATTTAAAGCTAAATGTTCGATGTCATTTATTATAGTATTTACAATCACAAATTGGAAACAACCTAAAGGTCCATTAATAGGCAACTTTTTGCATTAGATACATACTGAGCTAAATATTATTTTGAACATTGATGAGTTGCATGTATACAGTGACTGACATGATCTTGAATAATTATTGTTACCACTTGCTTTTGCTATCAATTTTTGTAGATTAAACACATTCAGTATTTAGTTTCTGATCACAATCTTTGCTTGAAACATGGAATGATGCTGAAAATCTGATAGAATGGGATAGAATTATATTCATGTTTGGTGCCTTTACAACTCTGAGCCATCATTCCCTCATGTGGTAATCAGTTCTTGCCAATAAATTCTAGTCATTAATATTGCTGATGCTTTCCAAGTCATTAATCAGTCAAACATATTTTTGAGAGCAGCTGTGTGCCAGGAACTGTGCTAGGCCTTGAGGACACAGCAGTCAATAAGACAGATACAGTCCCATTGAGTCTCTTATGGCCCTTACAGTCAGATTGGCATACTTAGCTGGCATTAGATGCAGTGCTGTTGTGTTCTTTTTATTTATTCAACAAACATTTATTAAGCACCTTATGTGTCAGACATTCTTCAAAGTCCTAGTGAACAAGATAGATAATGTGCTCAAACAAGTTCCAAACTTTTACATTCTGGGTATATTGAAGTGAGGGGACCATGGCTCATGGAGGTTGGAAGTAGGGAATAGTCACATAAACAAGAGTTAAATAAGAAAATGTTAGGAACTGAATTAAATATTGTCACTGTTTAACCCTGGGCTCCCTAGAAAAAAGAGCCTAAGATAAAACTTTCATGATAATGCTTTATTATGATACCAGGGAAGAAAGAGAGAAAAAAAGCAAGAGAGGCAGAAAAGGAGGGAGAGCCTGTTCTAAGAGATGCATTACTTAACTGGCCACAGGTTTGCAACAATCAGGTGCTTGTCTTGTAAGGTGTTTCCAGAAAGACTGCATGAAGTTTCTGCCTTTCAGAACAGCAAGTAGAACGGTGGGGGAATAAGGCTGAGCAATTGATTTGCTGATTACTTGCCATCTCCAGTCTCTGCTAACTCTGCTAACTGCCCAGGCAGCCTTTGGCAAAGCCAGACATAAATCTGGTCTAGCTGGAAGGAAGGTGTGGTGGCTTCTCCTTGTCAGCTGGCACTGTCTATGGGGATTGTTGGCCTATAAAGGCTACAGTAGTTGTGGTGGTCCAAGTTTTATTGCTGGAGGAACTGTAATGAGTGGTCACTGGGGCCATTCTGGCAAGGAAGAGAGATGGGTGGTTTTCATGGGCCTGTAGTGGGGTACAAACTGGACCCAGTGCAGTTAATTTACACAGTGAATGACTGGGTAGCTGGACAAGGAGGCCCTCTCTGAGGAGGTGGTATTTAAGCCAAGACCTGAAGGACAATGATAATCTCTCTGCAGGGATACGGAATAGCTAATGCAAAAGACCCCAGATAATATGAGCATGCAATATTTGGAAGTAACAAGAAGGAGAGTATGTCTCAGTAAGGAAGAGAGTGGAGGGGACTAAGCTCTGAGAACACACAGGGGCCAGGTCATATGATGCTAATAGGCACCTGTGGAGGAGTTGGGATTTTATGGTAAGTGTGGTGGAAAGTCTTTGGAGCACTGTAAGCTGGGGAGTTAAAAGCACTGATTTATATTTGGGAAGATCTCTCTGGATCCTCTGGGGAGAATGGATGCAGGAAAGGAAGCAGGGAGTCCCATGAGGAGGTACACATTTGAAAGCATCATCAAAATGAGAAAATGAAGGGCATTTTAGCACCGATTTGCTGCATCCATAGTTGTTGTTTGGCTTTGACTGTTGGATACAATTATTGAAATTAGCAGTGATGTTGATGCTTTCTCTTGAAGCTTCGGGTTTAGCATATTAATAACTATAGATTACCTGCTAAACATCCAAGCCTCCTCCAAGATGGTCAGGTTTTTTTGTTTGTTTTTTTAAAATATTTTATTTATTTATTTGAGAGAGAGTGAGAGAGAGAGTGCATTGCATGAGAGGGGGTAGGGTCAGAGGAAGAAGCAGACTCCCCACTGAGCAGGGAGCCCAACTCGGGACTCAATCCTGCGACTCCAAGATCGTGACCTGAGCTGAAGGAAGTCGCTCAACCAACTGAGTCACCCAGGTGCCCCAGATGATCAGTTTTTGAAGCAGCTGGTCTTGCATGGGAACTCTGATCTTCAGTTCATGAATTCAGCCAGTCTTCTTTCCTTTTGACAACCAACAAAACTCAGTGTGGAATATAACTTGTGATTGGCATCCAAATGTTAAAGCAAGGCAGATAACCAGGTTTTGACATATTGTTATTTTATTTTCCACACAATTGCCTGCCCTGACAATGAGTCTAAAACCTTCTTGCAGATTGCTGAGCATAGTTTTGGGAGCTAGTGCCTGATGGCAAATGATGCAGAACGTTTAATAAATAGGAACATTTCTCCACTGATTCTCACTACACACCTTGATTTGTGAATTCAGCACAGTTGTTTATTTGCTTCATTCATACTGCATTAATCAGGGTTTTCAATTATAATACACAAAATCCAACTGGCTACATTAAACCAAATCAAACAAAACAAAGAAAGTACTGAAATGATAGAGAATCAACAGAGGATGGAGGAAGAGGCTCCTCCATCTTGTCTTTGGGTTACTCACTCCAGATGGAAAATCCAAATAGGGGCATCTGAGGGGCTGAATCTTGCTCATGTGTCTATACCTTGTGCTTCCAGAAAGGGTCCTCCGCCTTGGCTTTTATGGGAATAAGGCAGAGAGCACTACCACCCAGCAATACTGGACTCAGTGGGGAATGCTCCCTAAAATACCCCTAAACTGAAAAGGAACTTGAATATTGGATAATTCTTTAAAAGAAGAAAAAAGGAAGAGGGAAAGAAAGAAAGAAAGAAAGAAAGAAAGAAAGAAAGAAAGAAAGAAAGAAAGAAAGAAAGGAAGGAAGGAAGGAAGGAAGGAAGGAAGGAAGGAAGGAAGGAAGGAAGAAAGAAAGAAAGAAAGAAAGAAAGAAAGAAAGAAAGAAAGAAAGAAAGGAAGGAAGAAAGAAAAAATATTCACTATAGAGACCATTGTGTTCCCAGCACCTAGGTTAGTGCTTATGTTTAATTGATAACCAACAATATTTTTAAAGGAAATGGATAAATTTTATTATAAATTAAAAGATAGCTTACTATTGAGGTAGTTTCCCTGTCTTGATAAAATGGTGTGGTTTCTTTAACCACAAAACAGAAATCTAAGTACAATTTTCTTCATCACATAAAATAGCTAAAAAGAGTTATGATCTTTAACAAAACTTAAAACTTGATAACTTTAGCCTCAAATAGCTATCTTGGAACTCCCCCCCCCATTTTCCTTTCAAAGTAAAGTTTTGGGAAACATCAATAGGCAAGAATTCTTGGGAATTTCTCCAGTGGTGAGAGTTGTTTATATTCCTTGTGATTCAAAAATCTATTTCACTCAGGAAGTTGAGAGGTTTTGTGTCTATGTGCTGATAATTTGTTTAAGAGATTTCTGAACTGGCATGGCACAGAATATCACATTTTGAAGAGTAAAAAGTGCTAAATCTACTTCTAAAAAATAACATCTGTGAAATTGTGAATAAAATAGTATTCAGATTATGAAGGCCACATTATGCCATTTCAAAATGTATTTTTATACAGGCAGCACATTAATGAGATTAATAAGACTGGATTTTCCTTTGAAGAATATGCACATCCTAACTTGATGAAAGCTTCATCCTATGTTCTTTTTTTGACTGCCACCTTCAGCTATTTAAAAAGGTGTGTGCATGTACGTGTGCATGTGCCTGTGTGTGTGTGTGTGTGTGTGTGTGTGTGTGTGTGTGTGTGTAGAGAGAAGCATGGGGAAATCTTGTAGAATTTATTATAGTAATTTCATATTTTGAACAAGGTTAATGGCAGTTGTTGAGCAAGTGAGGCTATTCCAGATATCTAGGCAAGCCTGTTCCTCAGTAAGCTAAATTTTTGTTTATTTTCTGTACATCTACTTTAGTGGCTTACTGTCTGCTAGTTGAAATAGTTCCTGAATGCAGATCGAAACTGTCTCATTTAGCAATCCAGAGATAGAGTAAACTTTAATTCAATGAAATGTTACAGAAGGAAAGAAGTGTTGGAGAGTTTGAAATTCCTTTTTGGTTATTGCATTGCAATAAGTAAATAATCAGCTTTGATTTTTATATACTCATCTTAAAATGTGAAATTCTTATTTTATCAAATGCAATATAAATACTACTTCTAATTGTACTGTACTTGTGTGAGTGAGCATCAGGTGATATAACATTGTACATGGAGTTAATTTATTGGGCCCACTCCAAATTTTTCTCACTTTAGTATCTTCAAATCACCCTTAACAAAGTACATTTACTTTCTGTAGTTTTTATTGTAAAAACAAAATATTTTTCTAAATTTAAAATTGTAATATCAATTTGATTTGGAAAGTAAATTAGACTCTATCCTTTAGGCATTGATATATAATCTTCATGGTCACTTGTTTTTCCTTTTGAGAATTGAGTGGTATAGAAAGTTGGATTGATTCCTTGTCAGGTCTTCCGGTTCTAAAGAGTCTGTGATTCTGTTTATATGTGCACCATTTCTTTGGAACTTTATCACTTGTTATTAGTATGTGCGATTGGGAGGGCCTTTTATTGGTAACTACTAGTTTATGGACTTCTTTATACTAATATCAGTAAGTAGGCAATAATGTGGATGGAAAATTCTATTTTCAACTTAGTCTCATTAATTTAACAATGAATGGCATTCCCAGAAATGTCTCTAGTTCTTTTAAAAATTAATATGTAACCCCTAGTGCTTATTCTCATAATTAAAACAATCTTAAAATTCTTAGACTAAAGCTGATAATTGCTTTTTTCAAAAGATATTAGAAAAGAAAAATCTGGTTAATAGATATTAGAAGGTATCATCTTAGATCTGAACTTTAGTTGATAGGGAAAAGATATAAATTTTGAAAATTATTATTAAGCATAATAAGATCTATAATTATATATATGCATATTTAAGCTATTTTGTACTTTTTACATGATGGAAATCTGTCACTCTGACCATCAGGTTTTTCATTCATTTCATTCAATCATTTGTTTTCTCTTTTATCAATTACTCTTCCTTAATGTATTATATAAAGTGAAATATGCCAAATGAATTTCTCACAGAAGAATAAATCTTTTGAGAGTTCATGAGTCTTTCAACTATATCTATCTAGCATGATTATTAGATCAGTTGAAATGTCTATGAGCTTACTTTGATGGGCTGCAATTTGTCAGTACTATACAAACAAAAGTTGTTTGAATGAAAGAAAACTTTCCCCAAAATATTCTTTGATTTAAACTTGATTCTGGTAGTCACTAATTCACTTTGCCAAATATTTCAGGCTCTCTGCTTTTCAGACATCATATGATTATACTAGGAAGCCCCTGGTGATTGGGTGAGCCATGTAACTAGTTCTGGCCAGTAAGTCATAAATGGAAATAATGTTTGTTATTTCTAAGATGGAGCCTTTTATTTCCTGTTCAAGACTCTTCAGAATTTTCTTTTCTTCTATCACTGTGACTGGTGAGAATGGTGGCTGCACCATCATTTTGGGTCCTGGAGTAAAGAGATATGATGTATCCAGTCAAGCTGCAATAGACATGTAGGTTGAGAGAAAAATAAATCTTAGTTGTTACAAACCAAGGATTAATTAACTGCAACCTGTGGGCCAAATCCGATCTGCAACCTGTTTTTGGAGAAACACAGCCATGCTTATTTGTTTATGTATTGTCTATGGCTGCTTTCATGCTATAACAGTGGAATTGAGTAGTTGCAATAGAATCTGTATGGCTAGTGAAATTGAAAACGTTTAATATTGGGTCTTTAAAGAAAAAGTTTACCTACCTCTGCTCCAGTGATGGATCCAGTGGCCTTTTCTTATGGGCTGCTTCTGAACTGTCCTATCAGGATGCTGATTTTCTCATCCTGACTTATCTAAGCCCAACTATTGAGACTTGGATCTCAATAGCCTCTTGGCCCAAGCAAAGAATGGGTATAAAGTAGGGAACAGAAATCTTTGATCCTGAAATGCAGTAGCCTTTAGGGAATGTGGTGCTGTTTTGTGGTTGAGGTGACTGACTCAAACATCAGATTACAGAGTATGAAATGTAAATTTGTTATTGTTCCTGTCTCCAAGTAAATAGAAATTAAGATGTTTTATTCAAGGAATATTATTATTCTTTTAAAAATAAGGTATAGGATTTGTCAAAAGGAGTGGAAAACAGAAGGTCCAGATGTCCTAACTAAATCTGGAAGCGATGATGACTTTGGCCATTATTGCCTACTTTCTGCCCTCTACCTTTACCCTGGAAGTCTTCAGCATGAACATGTGTTCCACATTTTCCTTTTTGGGACCTTAACTTACATTGCTTCGACCCAGGGAGGGCAAGAATTCTCCTTAACCTTAATATTTGTCTCTCTAAGGCCCAGTTTGGTTATAATCCCTTCCTTAAAATCCTCCCTTATTTCTCCCTCCTGTAAACTTCTGCAATGATTTATGTATATATTTCTTATGTCAAGTACACCTTTCTCCCTTGTGCTTTCTGCTTTGTTTATATGCGTGCTTTATTTCATTAACTGTACCACAAAATCATGAAGGCGCAATGCATTTGTTATAATTTAGCGCTTAGTATAGTATCCTGAAAATAATAATAATAAATATTTGTTGAATAAATGAATGAATAACTCAACTACCCTTTTCAGTGTGGTAATGCTTTAAATAAAAACTTGAAATAAAAAAGAAAAAGAAAAAGTGAGACAAAGAGAATGTGAGAGTCATTCTCTGGCCTGGTTCTCTGCCTTATAACAGGGCCTGAGGTAAGGGCCTTGCTCTGAGTAGGTGCTCAATTTTATTTGAACTGCCACTTTATATTATTTCGCTTATAAAACTTGTCTGGATCTACATTCCCAGTATTCCATAGTCATCAACATGGTCATTTTATTCTTTTAATCCTCAATTTCAATATTTCATTGCCTTTATCCAATCAATAATAATTAACATTTATTAAATGTTTGTTACATGCCAGGTTATATATATATGTGTGTGTGTGTGTGTGTTTATTCTCATTAATCCTTGCAACAATCTTATAAGTAGGTGCTATTAATTCTTTCTCACAAATGAGAAAACCAAGTATTAAGTAGCTACATAGCTTGTAAGTGTAGGGCCTGGGTGAGTTTGTCTCCAAAGCTCACTCTCCTAATTTGTAAAAAAAAAAAAAACTGCTTACTAAAAGGATTTCCCTTTACTCATCTCCATTGTTTATACTACAATAAGTCTGGTTTAAGATATCAGTGTACATGTAGTCATCTAGTATTGTGCCGAGGGCAGGGATATACCACAGAGCTATAAAACCATGTTCTTTTAAGAGACCTGTACTTTAGTTGGCAACAGAAAATATATAGATATCACATAATTAGTGGAAAACATCATCTGTAATGAGTGCTAAATTGGGTAGTATAGACAAACCATAAATTCATAGACTGTTAGAGTCAAAGGAAGGGATTTTTGAGGTCAACTAGATCATTGTGCTTGTTTTACAGATGAGCAGCTTGACAGCATATAGTGAGGTGCTAATTGTGTGATACAGAAAAATAACAACCAAAGGAGCTTAAAGACATTGTGCGTAGGTGGGTATATCAAATGGAGTTAGAAGAAAGGGAGATTGGTGTTGATAGTTGTCATCAAAGAATAATTCTCAGAGGAGGTGGGACTTGATTTCAAACTCAAAGGTTGGGTAAGTTACATTTGGGGTAGGTTGTAGGTGTGTGTGCATGCATGTGTATATAAGTGCACACATATTCAGGGAATCATTTGAATAAAACTGTGAGGTAACTGGAGAATAATATTTATTCTGTATGCTTGTTCACTATTGTATCTCCAGCATTAATTAGTGTTGATAAGTAGTGATTTTAAAAGATACTGGGGCATCGTTTTCTTTGTTTGTTTTTTTAAGCTCTCCAGATGGTTCTAATATGAAGACAGGATTGAGAACTATGGAAAAGTTCGGGTAAAGTGTCTTCTCACGATGTTACCTTTTAGTAGGGAGCTAAGACATACAAGAGTAAAATAAGTGTGATGATTGGTCTATGGTCAGTGCTCTATAGACAGAAAATGGCATAATGAAATGGAAGGATTTGAGATAAAATGAGATAGATGAATGAGAAGGGGGAGTTGGAAAGACTATTTAGAAAGGAATTACAGTAATTATGGATTAGAAGATTGAAGCCTAGCCTAGGGTGATTTTTCTGGAAATAGAGAGAAAAAGTGTAATCTGAGAATTTTCACAAAGGCTTGCTAACTGGTAAAATCTAAAGGATGAGGAAAAAGGAAGGGTCCAAGAAATTAAGTGGTAAATCCATGACAAATGAAAGGTTGCCTTATTAAACTTTTTCAGGGTAATGTTTGGAGTATGAAAACATTATATTTACTAAAAAACTAACTTTGAACTTTTAACAAGTCAACATTTAAGACTAATGATTTTTTGATGATGTTGAAATCTCATTTTGACTTGTGGAAGGGTTATTTTCTGTTGATATGTTTGCTTGGACATCAAATGATTTTTTTTTTAGATTTATGCTTCAATAAATTTATGTCTCCTTTTCCAACCACCTTCTCATCACTAATGGAGTAAAATATAGTTGTGTAATAGTTCCACTTATAAAAATTCATGGCATTCACTTCATGACTGTATTAATTAGTATAAGATTTGACTACAGTATCACAGAGAACCTACCTAACTGTGGCTTAGATCATGAGATGAGAAATCTAGAGGTAGATAGTTGCTGACATTAGTTCAAGAGCTCAAGGATATCAAAGCTGAAGTCTCTGAGAATCTCTGCTTTTCCTCTCATGATCCAAGGACTACTGGAACTCTAGTCATCATGTATATTCCAAGGATGAAGACAGAAGAAATATGATAGGGCATAACATGTTTTCTTGGCAATTCCACAATTTGCAATTTTATCTCTTTGTCCATTCCTGTTTGCAAAGGAGACTGGGAAGTTGTCTATTTCAACCAGGAACATTGCTCAGGGTTCTGTTAGTGAGAAAGTCACATAGGCTAACCATAATTCTGTCCCCCACCACTCCCTCTTCCTTTTATACTTGATCTGAAAGAAGAAAACATGTGTACTGTGTACATAGTAAGTTTGTATCACAGTTGAGGAAACCAAAGATTGGAAATCCTTAGTCTTATAAAGGGATTACAGATCTTCCTTAATTTATGATGGGGTTATATCCTGATAAATCCATCCTAAGTTGAAAATATTATAAATAAAAAATGCATGTATATGCCTAACCTATAGAACATCATAGCTTAACCTAGTTTACCTTAAAGTGCTCAGAACACTTATGTTAGCCTGCAGTTGGGCACAGTCATCTAACACAAAAACCTATTTCAAAAGAAAGTACGGAATATCTCATATAATTTATGAAGTGTACTGAAAGTGAAAAACAAGAGTTGTATGGGTAAGAATGGTTGTAAGTATATTGGTTGTTTACCCTAATGATTGCATGGCTGACTGGGAGCTGTGGCTTGCTGCCCTGCTCACCATCACGAGAGGATCATACCCTAACACATATTGCTAGCCCAGGAAAATAACAAATTCACAATCTGAAGTACATTTTCTACCAAATGTGCATTGCATTGGGAGATCATGAAGTTGAAAAATCATTAAGTTGAACCATCTTAAGTAGATGGATCCTCTGTGTTAGCAATCCTGCCCAACCCTTGCCCCAGAGAAAGAGAGAGCTATTATCTTGATTATCCTACTCAGGAAACAAATCTTTGCTCCAGAGGAAGACAGACCAAATTTATCTTTCAAGGATGTTCACTATATAAGAATCCTTGAAAAGATAGTCTAGAACAAAAACTGTCAATGCCTCTTTTCATAAGACATGCAGACATATTAGAGAAATCAGTGGAGAATTGTTCCCCAGCAAAGTCCTTCCCATCAGCATTGTCAAATACCAACTTTAGCAGAGATGTTTCTTTTTGGCTGAAAAATAAAAGCTGCCATAAAATCCTGGAATTGTGGCAGTATTTTTGCAAATAATGCTTCAGTAGAAATATCAGAAAGTATAATTATGAAAAACAGGTGAGCTTTCCTGTGATGTGAAGACAATGTTCACCTTCCCCAGACACTGTTACTTTTAAGGAAAAAAAAAAATGTTTCCTAAGGGAATCTGAGGCTGCAGCTATTTATAGATCTTCAAAGTAAGCCAATGAGCAATCTATGATAACTAGCTTACACATAAGAGCTGGAAACAGTTCTATGATTTCAGTAGAGTCCCATCCAAAAAGGAAAATCTGATCGTTCCCTTTCCCTGTCTCACCCCTGCCTTTTTTCACCCACAGAGAACTTTGACGTTAACCTCTTTCATAGCCTCTGATGAGCTTTTCAGGTGCCCAGTGAGACCAAGTGGTCTTGAATTCCCCATTAGAACTTCCTCATTGGTGGAATTCTTGAGGTGTTCATGTATTGTCAGGGTGTATCTGAGGAAAAACTAGCTTCTTTAGCCTGGAAAAAGAAGGGGAAATGGGCCCTGAGTGGGAAGTGGCAGTGATCTGAGAACCTTGGGAGACTAGGTTAATTCTAGTCTCATAGACTGTGGTCTTTGTTTCGTGTTTTTATTCTGTCCCTGATAATAAACCCCCAAAGACAGAAATTATGTCAATACAACCTAACCTGTATTGTATCTGGTATTGTAGCAAGGAATGTAGTGCCTGGGATTAAAATTTCCTTTCCTATTTAATGAACACTCTTTTAGTACCCACTGTACTATATATTCTGTGATGCATAGAACTGGGGGTTCTTCCCAAGGATATGTGGATGATTCAATAAAAAATAATACCTAACACATTTAATCTGACTGACTGTACTTCTAGCACTCTTCTAAGTGTTTTACATCATTAATTCATTTACTTATTTAATAACTACTAACTCATTTAATTCTCACAAATAAAGGTGGGCACTATTGTTATCCTCATTTTATAGATGAGGTAACAGAGAAACACAGCAATGTCCTAGGTTTAGTTAGATACAGTTTTGTCCTCTAGCACCTTATAATTTACCTAAGAAGGCAACATTGGCATTCTCAAAGTAAAGTGATAATATTAATAAAGAAAATGTGCTATAGTAAAACAACCAAAATCAGGGTTGCGGTGCTAGGGTAAGAGGAATAACTTAACATGGCTTACAAGGCCTCTGCTTGCTTCCCCAGCCTCATTACATATTGTTTCCCCCTTTACTCCACATGCCTCAGCTACAACTGGCCTTATTTCCTTTAGTCAAACACCCCAACCTCCTCACTGCCCCAGCAGGCATTCTCTCTTCATGGCATGCTTTTCCTCCCCGCTCTTCCCCTGGCTGACTCCTATTTAACATTCCCATGGCAACTTCACTGTCACTTTCTCAGAGATGTCTGTCCAGGCTAGGTGAGGGATTCTTCTTTTATGCTTACACCTCTCACACACGTTTCCTTTGTGGCACTGACCAATATTGGATTTAAATAATTATAATTATTTTTTTAAAAGATTTTATTTATTTATTTGACAGAGAGAGACACAGAGAGAGAGGGAACACAAGCAGGGGGGAGTGGGAGAGGGAGAAGCAGGCTTCCCGCTGAGCAGTGAGCTGAGGTGGGGCTTGATCCCAGGACCCTGGGATCATGACCTGATCTGAAGGCAGACACTCAACGACTGAGCCACCCAGGCACCCCTTACTATTATTTTTAAAATATGTAAACTTTGCTGACTGTAGGCTCTATAAGTCTTTTCTTTCACTGTATGCCCAATGCTTGACAAATCACGGGCTTTAAATAAATATTTGTTGAATGAATGAATGTAAATCTATTCAATGTAGCATTTGATTAATCAAGAACTTTATGGAAGAGGTCTAGTTTTTAATTGTCATGAAGGAAGTAATGGATATGAATTGCTGGAGAGAAAATGAGAGGGCACTCTAAGTGGGAGGATTGGCTTAAATCAGTGTTTTAAAAATTTATATTTAGGGGTGCATGGCTGGCTCAAAGAGCATGTGACTCTTGATCTAGGGGTTGTGAGTTAGAGCCCCATATCAGATGTAGAGATTACTAAATCAATAAATAAATTAAAAAATTATACCTAAAGGGTAATACAAACATTTGATTTCTTTAAATATACATATGTATGCACACACTTATATACACGTATATGCATATGGGGCATATATACACACACACCCAGATGCATATGTGTGTATATTTGTACATACACTTTTGCCCACATGCACACACATAGACATTGTAGAAAAATATATTTGTTTATGTGTCCAAATTTTAAAATGCCACAGGAAAACCAGTACTTTAACTTGTGCTTCCAGGTGAACTTCATTTTGTGCAATTTAAGATTAAACTTCTTTTAACTTTGAACATGTTTTCTTCTTCATGTTTTGATTTGAATGGGAAAAATTTGCTTATGGTTAAAACCTTGAACAATCCAGAAGAGTCACAGTAAAAAATTGAGCCCACCCTTATTCTCTAGTTTTGGACATTACACAATAGGTTAAGTAATTTCAATTCCTGGTTATACTAGACTAAGCTTTAAAAATTTCTTTTAAAGACAAACTCTTTTGGGGCATCTGGGTGGCTCAGTCGTTAAGCGTCTGCCTTCGGCTCAGGTCATGATCCCAGAGTCCTGGGATCGAGCCCCACATCGGGCTTCCTGCTCCACGGGAAGCCTGCTTCTCCTCCTCCCTCTCCCACTCCCCCTGCTTGTGTTCCCTCTCTCGCTGTCTCTCTCTTAAAAAATAAATAAATAAATAAAATAAAGAACAAACTCTTTCTTGGCTGTATTCATAGTCGGTAGTGAACTGAAGTATATAGTCATTCATTTTATGAAAAATATTTCTTAATCTCTTTAAGAACTACTTTTTTTTAGGTAAAAGAATATAATGCATGCACTTGGTAATAAACGATCAAATACTGAGTGTACTCAGAAAAGAAATCTCCCTTTTTCCCAACTCCTAGAAGCAACCTCTGTCATTGGTCCCTTGGGTATTTTTCCAGGAAAGTTCCATTCATAAACAGGCTTATAAGTATATTTCACCTCTCTTCCTATTTTCTTCTTCTCTTCCTTTTCTTTCTCCACTAATTTTGGCATATTATTTACACTGTATGGTGCTTTTTTTTCTATTAACAATGTATTTTGAGATGCATTTCATGCCTTACATATCTGCCTTTATATTGTATGGATGTATCATAATCTATTTTATCAGTCTCCTATTGATAAACATTTGCTTTTTCTCTAAACTTTGGTTATTACAAACAATGCTACAATGAATATTCCTGTACACACTTTTGGGGATCTTGTGTGAGTATCTATAGATAGTATTCCAAGATGTAGATTGCTAACTGAAAAAGAATCAAATTGTTATAGATATTATCGAATTGCCTTTCCAAGATAACAGTATATGAAAGTGTTGTCTGTTTTCCCTACCCATTGATGGTATATTGATGTTTTTAATTTTCATCAATCTAATTAGGTAAGCAGTTTAATAAGTAAACATTCTCATTGAGTTTTATTTTGCATTTCTCATATTATAAATGATGAACATTTTTTTATATGTTTAAAAACCATTTTAGGGGTGCCTGGGTGGCTCAGTCAGTTAAGCATCTGCCTTTGGCTCAGGTCATGATCCCAGGGTCCCGGAGTTGAGCCCCACATTGAGCTCTCTGCTCAGTGGGGAGTTGGCTTGTCCCTCTCCCTCTGCCCCTTCCCCCTGCTCATGTTTTTTTCTCTCTCTCTCAAAGAAATAAATATAGTCTTTAAAAAAAACCATTTTAAAATTTCACTTCTTATGAACTTTTTCATGTTTTTTGCTCATTTTCTATTAGGTTATTTGTATTTTTCTTGTTGGTTTATACAAACTATACATACTAAGGGACTTAGCCCTTTGTTTTTCAAGAGTTCTGTGCATAATTTGAATTTCTTTCACATATGCCATTGATTAGGAGGTTGTGGTGCTATACTGACCTTTAAAATAATTTGGGCTCTTCATGTAAAAACCTCTGTAACAAGCTTTATCTTTTACTATTCTCGTACCCTGCTCAGTTCAGTGCAAGATGAATTTACATAATAAATGTGCTTACAGTGGTCTAAAATGCACTTATTCAGTATCATGTCACTTCATGGTAAAATCCTATTAAATAAACAACCTAACCTGTATAGTATGATTATAGCAGCACTGAATGCAGTTTCTAAGTCTAACCTACTCATTTCCCATTTAACTAGAATTTAGTACCTAGTATATTGTGTATAGCTATCAGTACATTAGTAAAGTGTCATTGCTTTTTGTAATTTCTGGGTGATTTTTTAATCTAAATTTAATACTTATTAACTTATTTATTCCATCCCCCACTAATTTTAATATTTATGATTAAAAATTCAACAGCTGTTCTATATTGTCAGTGATGCAACTTTGAAACGATTTTTTTCTTTTATTTCTCTTTCAAATTTTTAGATTTGTTGAAAAGTATCCTGAAATTGCAAGGGAAGCTTTTTAAAAACTACTACTCTTTACAAGTATTTTATGTCTGAACCAGTCATTTCAATGCTGTGAAACAAATAGAAATACAAAAATAAATTTGATGCTAAATTTGATATAACTTTACAGCAGGAGTAGTGCACCTTAATATACACTTTTTTTTTAAGTAGGAGGTTGGGGGATTCCAGGATGTAATACAGAGACAAAAGAATCACCTGTGTTATCAATGTATAAAACAACCTCACTGAAGGGGGTGGGAAAAAAATATACTGATCAGAGTAACTGGTAAAGAATGAAGTCCGTAAAACTAAATGCAGAAGGAATTGTACATAAGCACATATTTTATTGATAGAGTTGTTTTCCACAAGGTTCTGGGATAACAATTCTGGAAACATTATACATGTATATTGGAATTAAATAACCAAATAAATAAATAGCAGGTGGTAGAGGTCAGGTTTCTTACTGTTAGAATGGGAGGTTACAGACAAGCAAGAAAAGAAGGCTGGAATGATCTGTACAGTGATTGATTAGAGTTGAAGGAATTAGTATAAACTCATGTTTAGCCTAATATAGATATGGATGGTTACATATAGAAATATCTATAGATATATGTACATACATGGTCTAGTGAGCACACATATATTTCCTTGTTCTGTCAGCAGAGATAGTCCAGAAGCAGTGATACTCCTGGTGTCTAGATTTTGGTTTCTAATTCCATTCTTCAATACAAGAAAACAAGGGATCCTTGGAGAAATAGCAGATTCTAGGACTGGGGTAGGAAACATATGAGATAATCCTGGGACATATTATAGTGCCTAAAAGTAAGAAACTGTTCAAAAACCACATCAGTAGGAGTGTACAAAGAAACATTGGAACTAACTAAAAGAGTACCCAGGAGCCAAAGCTGGAATAACTTGAGGAACAAAATAGTTTTAGATTATAACCTGAAGTATAAAATATACATCCATGAGTCTATAGTGATCAAATAAATGAAATAAATTTAAAAATGATCAGATAAATAAAAAAGGGAGAATAGGCAAATCTGTGCAGAAAAATTCTAAATAACTGATGTAGAGACTTTTTCCTCAAGGAGGTGGAACATAAGTCCCCACTCCTTAATGTGGGTTTTTCTAGTGACCTTTCAAAGGCACAATAAGGAAAGGACAAACAGAAGAGTAACTTTACAGTGGAGAAACCTGACAAACATGACCTCAAAGTTGACAACAATAGTAATAAGCCACACTGATAGTATATACTTTTGATATGACAACTTTACCTCTGGTCTTCCTCCCTCAAACCCATGACCCAAATCTAATCGTAAGAACACACATCAGATGAATTACAATTGAGGGACATTCTACAGAATGCCTCAAAGCTTTCAAGGTCATCAAAAACAAAATTTATTTCACTTAGCATAATACCCTCAAAGTCCATCGATGTTGTTACAAATGGCAGGATTTCATTCTTTTTTATAGCTGAGTAGTAGTATGTGTGTGTGTGTTGTTTGTCCATTCATTTTCTTTACCTATTTATCTATTGGTGGATACTTAGGTTGTTTCCATATTTTGGCTATTGTAAATAATGCTGCAATGAACATAGGAGGACATTTATCTTTTTAAACTAGCGTTTTCATTTTCTTTGGGTGGATATCCAGAAGTGGACTTGCTGGATCATATGGTGGTTCTATTTTTAATTTTTTAAGGAATCTCTATACTGTTTTCCATGGTGGCTGCATAAACCTCTAGCTTTCTTCTTCTTCAAGATTGCTTTGGCAATTTGGTGTCTTTTGTGGTTCCATACAAATTTCACCGACACTATACCATGATTCTCTTTTCTACATATTCCTGCTAACACTTGTTATTTGTCTTTTTAAAAAAGATTTATTTATTTTAGAGAGCAAGCAAGCGAGTGAGTGCAAATAAGGGAGGGGCAGAGGGAGAGGGAGAGAGAGAATGCTCAAGCAGACTCCCCACTGAGCACAGAGCCCAACTCGAGGCTCAATCCCAGGACTCTGAGATCATGACCTGAAATGAAGAAATCAAGAACCGGCCACTTAACCAACCTAGGCACCCTTCTTGTCTTTTTGATTATAGCCATTTGGACAGGTTCAAGGTGATATCTCATTGTAATTTTGATTTGCATTTCCCCAATGATAGGTGATGTTGAGCATCTTTTTGTGTTACTACTGGCCGTCTGTATGTCTTCTTTGGAAAAATGTCTATTCAGATCCTCTGCCCATTTTTTAATTGGATTGTTTGGATTTGTTATTGAGTTATTTGAGTTCTTTATATATTTAGGATATTAACCTTTTATCAGATAATTATCTGTTCCCATTCAGGAGGTTGCCTTTTTGTTTTACTGATGGTTTCCTTCACTGTGCAGAAGCTTTTTTAGTTTGATGTAGTCTCATTTGTTTATTTGCCTTTATTGCCTTTGCCTTTGGAATCACACCCAGAAAAACATCACTAAGACTGATCCTGAGGAGCTTACTGTTTATGTGTTTTCTGATAGCAGTTTTATAGTTTCACATCTTACATTCAAATATTTAATCCGTTTGAGTTAATTTTTGTGAATGGTTCAAAAACAAAGGTCCAGTTTCAGTTTTTTTGCATGTTGTTGTCCAGTTTTCCCAACACCATTTATTGATGGGACTGTCCTTTTCCAATTGTATATTTTTATCTTCTTTTTAAAAAGATTTATTTATTTTTTTTTTTAGAGAAGAGAGAGAGAGTGAGAGAAAGAGCATGCAAGTTGGGGGAGGTAGAGGGATAGGGAAAGAATCTCAAGCAGACTTCCTGCTGAGTGTGGAGCCCAATTTGGTGCCACCAAGGTGCCTCACTTATCTCCCTTTTTATAAATTTTAGAATTCTTTTAAAATCTCTTTCACAGGGGCACCTGGGTGGCTCAGTTGGTTCAGTGTCCAACTCTTGATTTTGGCTCAAGTCATGATCTCAGGCTTGTGGGATCAAGCCCCGAATCAGGCTCTGCACTCAGCACAGAGTCTGCTGGAGATTATCTCCCTCTGCTCCTCCCCCTGCTTGTGCTCTTCCTCCCTTTCTCTAAAATAAATAAATAAAATCTTAAAAAAAATAAAAATAAATAAAATCCATTCTTTTTAATAAATTAATTGACCATAAATGTGTAGGTTCATTTCTGGACTCTATTCTGTTGCATTGATCTGTTTCTGTTTGTATGTCAATACCATACTGTTTGATTACCACAGACTTGTAGTATAGTTTGACATCAGGGAACATGATACCTCTAGCTTTCTTCTTCAAGATTGCTTTGGCAATTTGGGGTCTTTTGTGGTTCCGTACAAATTTCAGAATTATTCTAGTTCTGTGAAAAATGCCATTGGAATTTTGATAAGAATTGCTTTGAATCTGTAGATTTCTTCAGGTAATATGGACATTTTAAAAATAGTAATTCTTCAAATATCTGAGGACAAAATATCTTTCCATTTATTTGTATCTTCTTCAATTTCTTTCTTCTGTGTCTTACAGTTTTCAGTATACTGCATTATCCCACAGATTTTGGTATATTGTATTTCTATTTTCATTTGTCTCCAGGTATTTTTTTTATTTCTCCTTTGATTTCTTCAGTGATCCATTGATTGTTTAGTACCATGTTATTTAATCTCCACACTTTTGCTTTTTTTCCAGTTTTCTTCTTGTAATTTCTAGTTTCTGAGCAGAAAGGATGCTCAATATGATTTCAATCTTCTTGATTTATTGAGACCTGTTTTGTGGCCTAATATCTGATCTATCCTGGAGAATATTTCATGTGCACTTGAGAAAAATGTGTATTCTGCTTTTAGATGGAATGTCTGTATATAACTAGTAAGTCCATTTGGTCTAATGTGACATTTAGGATGATTCCTTATTGATTTTCTGTCTGGAAGATCTATCCATTGATGTAAGTGGGTGTTAAAGTCCCCTACTATTATTGTATTGCTGTCAATTTTTCCCTTTTCTGTTAATATTTGCTCTATATGTTTTGGTGCTCCCATGTTGACTATGTAATATATTTATAAATATTATATTTTCTTCCTGGATTGGCCTCTTTATCATTACTTAATGCTATTCTTTATCTTTTATTATAGTCTTCATTTTAAAGCCTATTTTGTCTCAAATGTTCTTTGTTCCCATTTACTTGGAATATCTTTTTTCTCCCTTCACTTTCATTCTATGTCCTTACTTCTGAAGTGAGTCTTTTTGTAGGCAGCTTATAGATGAGACTTATTTTTTTCTCCATTCAGCCATTCTATGTCTTTTGATTGGAGAATTTAGTCCATTTACATTTAAAGTAATTATTGACAGGTAAGTACTTATTGCTATTTTGTTAATTGTTTTTTTGTTTTTTGCTGTTTTTATACTTCCTTACTATTCCTTTCTTCTCTTTATCTCTTTCCTTCTCGTTTGATAGCTTTCTTTAGTGTTAAGTTTAGATTCTCCTCTCATTTTATTTTGTGTTTTTGCTGTAAGTTTTCACCTTGTGGTTACTGTGAGGTTCACAAATAATGTCCTATGTATATAACAGTCTATTTTAAGTTGGTAGCAACTTAAATTTGAATCCATTCCAAACTCTACATTTTGTTTTTGATGACACATTTTACATCTTTTAATTTTATGTATCCTTTAAGTAATTATTGTATTTTTAGTTAATTTTACTACTTTTGTCTTTTGACCTTCATAGTAGCTGTATAAGTGATTAATCTATTACCTTTACTACATATTTACCCTTTTACCTTCATATGTTTTCTTGATATTAATTTATGTCATTTTTTTGCAGCTTAAAGAAGTTCCTTTAACATTTCTTGTAAGGCAAGGTTAGTGGTGATGAACTCCTTTATCTTTTGCTTATCTGGAAAACACTTTATTTCTCCTATTCTGAGTGATAACCTTGACAGGTAGAGTACTTCTAATTGGAGGTTTTGGACTTCTTTTGGAAGTCATGCCACTTGCTTCTGGCTTGTGACATTTCTGCTGAAAAATCTGCTAATAATATGGTTTCCCTTATATGTAACAAGTTGTTTTTCTCTTGCTGCTTTTAAGATTCTCTATCTTTAACTTATGACATTTTACTTATAAATGGTGTTGATCTCTTTAGGATCAGTTTTTTTGGAAGTCTCTGTGATTCCTGGACCTGAATGTGTTTTTTTCCCCAGATTAGGGAAGTTTTCAGCCATTATTTCTTCAAATAAGTCCTCTGCCCCCTTCTCTCTCTCTTCTCCTTCTGAAATTCCTAATGATGCAAATGTTACTCTGCTTGATGTTGTCCTTTAGATTTTTAAGTTATCTTTACTCTTTTAAATTCTTTTTTCTTTTTGCTGTTCTATCTGCTTGAATTCCATTGCCTTGTCTTCCAGCTCACTGTTAGGCTTCATCAGGCTGCTGTTAAACTCCCCTAAAATATTTTTCAGTAAAGTTGTTGTATTCTTTAGCTCTTGACTTTTCTTCAGTACTTTCATGTATTTTCTATCTCTTTATTTTGAAGTTCTCACTGTGTTCATTCTTTTCCCAAGTTTAGTGAGCATTTTAATGACAATTACTTTGAACTCTTTATCAGGTAGATCACTTACCTCCATTTCATTAAGGTCTTTTCCTGAGGTTTTTGTCTCGTTCTTTTCTTTGTTTTTCTTTTTTAAGTTTTTATTTAAATTCCAGTTAGTTAACATACATAACATAGTGTAATATTAGTTTCAGGCATAGAACGTAGCAATTCAACAACTCCATACATTACCCAGTGCTCATCACAAGTGCTCTCCTTAATACCCATCACTTATTTAACCCATCTCTCCCCCCACCTCCCCTCTGGTAACCATCAGCTTATTCTCCATAGTTAAGAGTCTGTTTCTTGGTTTCTGTCTCTCTATCTCTTTTTTCCCCTTAACTCATTTGTTTTGTTTCTTAAATTCCACATATGAATGAAATCATATGGTATTTGTCTTTCTCTGACTCACTTACTTCGCTTAGCATTATACTCTCTAGTGTCATCCATGTCATTGCAAATGGCAGGATTTCATTCTCTTTGTTTTGGCTGAATAATACACACACACACACACACACACACACACACACACACACACACACACACACACACACAGCATATCTTCTTTATCCATTCATCAATTGATGAATACTTGGGCTGCTTCCAAATCTTGGCTATTATAAATAATGCTGCTATAAACAGGGGTGCATGTGTCCCCTACTTTGAACGACTATTTTTGTATTCTTTGGGTAAATACCCAGCAGTGAGATTGCTGGATCATAAGGTAGTTCTATTTTTAACTTTTTGAGGAACCTCCATACTGTTTTCCAGGGTGTTGCACCAGTTAGTATTCCCAACAGTGCCAGAGCGTTCACCTTTCTCCACATCCTCGCCAACACCTGTTGTTTCTCGTATTGTTTATTTTAGCCATTCTGATAGGTGTGAGGTGATATCGCAATGTAGTTTTGATTTGCATTTCCCTGATGATAAGTGTTGATGAGCATCTTTCCATGTGTTTTTTGGTCATCTATATGTATTCCTTGGAGAAATGTCTGCTTATGTCTTTGGCCCATTTTTAAATGGATTATTTGTTTCTGGGATGTTGAGTTTTATAAGTTCTTTATATGTTTTGGATACCAACCCTTTATTGGATATGTCATACGCAATTATCTTCTTCCATTCTATAGGTTACCTTTTAGTTTTGTTGATTGTTTCCTTTGCTAAGCAGAAGCATTTTATTTTGATGTAATCCTAATAGTTTATTTTTGCTTTTGTTTCCTTTGCCTCAGAGGACCTATTTCTAGGAAAAACATTGCTATAGCCAATGTCAGAGAAGTTACTGCCTGTGTTCTCCTCTAGGATTTTTATGGTTTTGAGTCTCACATTTAGGTCTTTAATCCATCTTGAATTTGTTTATTTATCTGACAGAGAGAGAGAGACAATAAGAGAGGGAACACAAGCAGGAGGGGGTGAGGAGTGAGAAGCAGGCTTCCCGTTGAGTAGGGAGCCCAATGCGGGGCTCGATCCCAGGACCCTGGGATCATGACCTGAGCTGAAAGCAGACGCTTAATGACTGAGCCAGCCAGGCACCCCTTGAATTTATTTTTTGTAGTCTAGTTTCATTCTTTTGCATGTTGCTGTCCAGTTTTCCCAACACCATTTGTTGAAGAGATTGTCTTTTTTCCATTGTATATTCGTTCCTGCTTTGTTGAAGATGAGTCAACCACATAGTTGTGGGTTCATTTCTGGGTTTTCTATTCTTTCCACTGATCTATATGTCTGTTTTTTGCCAGTACCATACTGTCTTTCTTGACCAATACAGCTTTGTAATATAACATGAAGTCCAGAATTGTGATGCCCCCAGCTTTGCTTTTCTTTTTCAAGATTGCTTTGGCTATTCAGGGGTCTTTTGTGATTTCATACAAATTTTAGGATTGTTTGTTCTAGTTCTGTGAAAAATGCTGTTGGTATTTCATAGGGATTCCTTTGAATCTGTAGATTTCTTTGGGTAATATGGACAATTTAAGAATATTTGTTCTTCCATTCCTTGAGTATGGAGTGTTTCCATTTCTTTGCGTCATCTTCAATTTCTTTCATCAGTGTTTTATAGTTTTCAGAGTACAGGTCTTTCACCTCTTTGGTTAGGTTTATTCTTAGGCATCTTATTATTTTTGGTGCAATTATAAATGGGACTGTTTTCTTAATTTCTCCGTCTGTGCTTCATTATTAATGTATATAAATGCAACAGATTTCTGTACATTGATTTTGTTTCCTGCAACTTTACTGAATTCATTTATCAGTCTAGCAGTTTTTGGTAGAGTATTTTGGGTTTTCTATATATAGTATCATGTTGTCTGCAAATAATGACAATGTTACTTCTTCCTTGCCAATTTGGATGCCTTTTATTTCTTTTTGTTGTCTGATTGTTGTGGCCAGGACTTCCAGAATATAAGTGCTGAGAATGGACATCCTTGTCCTGTTCCTGACCTTAGGGGCAAAGCTCCCAGTTTTTACCCATTAAAGATGATGTTAGCTGTGTTTTTTTCATATATGGCCTTTATTATGTTGAGGTATGTTCCCTCTAAACCTACTTTGTTGGGGTTTTTTATCATGAATGGATGTGTTACTTAGTCTAATGCTTTCTGCATCTGTTGAAATGATCATATGCTCCTTATCCTTTCTCTTATTGATGTGATGTATTACTTTGATTGATTTGCAATTATTGAACCATCCTTGCAGCCCAGGAATAAATTCCACTTGATCATGGTGAATGATTTTTGTAATGTATTGTTGGATTTGGCTTGCTAGTATTTTGTTGAGTATTTTTGTGTCTATGTTCATCAGAGATATGGGTCCATAGTTCTCTCTTTTTTTGTGGTGTCTTTATCTAGTTTTGGTGGCAGGGTGGTGCTCACCTCAGAATGAATTTGGAAGTTTTCCTTCCTTTTCTATTTTTTGGAATAGTTTTAGAGGGATTGGTATTAACTCTTCTTCTTTTCTTTTTTTATTATTGAAATTCAATTAGCCAACACATAGTACATCATTAGTTTCTGATATGATATTCAATGATTCATTAGTTGCATATAACACCCAGTGCTCATCACATCACATGCCTTCCTTAATGCCCATTACTCAGTTACCCATCCCCCCATCCACCTGCCTTTCTGCAAACCTCAGTTTGTTTCTCGGAGTCAAGAGTCTCTCATGGTTTGTCTCCCTCTGATTTCTTCCCATTCTGTTTTCCCTACCTTCCCCTATTGTCCTCTGCACTATTTCTTATATTCCACATATGAGTGAAACCATATGATAATTGTCTTTCTCTGATTGACTTATTTCACTTAGTATAATATCCTTCAGTTCCATCCATGTCAAAATAAATGTTAGGTATTCATTCTTTCTGATGGCTGAGTAATATTCCATTGTATATATATGAACCACATCTTCTTTATCCATTCATCTGTTGAAGGACATCTTGGCTCCTCCCACAGTTTGGCAGTTGTGGACATTGCTGCTATGAACACTGGGGTGACTGTGCCCTTCGTTTCACTACATCTGTATCTTTGGGGTAAATACCCAGTAGTGCAATTGCTGGGTCATAAGGTAGCTTTATTTTCAACTTCTTGAGGGACCTCCATACTGTTCTCCAGAGTGGCTGTACCAGCTTGCATTCCCACCAACAGTGTAAGAGGGTTTCCCTTTTTCCACATCCTTGTCAACATTTGTTGTTACCTGTCTTGTTAATATTAGCCATTCTAACTGGTGTAACGTGGTATCTCATTGTGGTTTTGATTTGTATTTCCCTGATGGCAAGTGATGTTGAGCATTTTTTCATGTGTCTGTTAGCCAGTTGTATGTCTTCTTTGGAGAAGCATCTTCTGCCCATTTCTTGACTAGATTATTTGTTTTTTGGGGTAGAGTTTGATAAGTTCTTCATAGATCTTGGATACTAGCCCTTTAGCTGTTATATCATTTGCAAATATCTACTGCCATTCCGTAAGTTGCTTTTTAGTTTAGGTGACTGTTTCCTTTGCTTTGCAGAAGTTTTTTATCTTAATGAAGTCCTAATGTTCATTTTTTTGCTTTTGTTTCCCTTGCCTTTAGAGACATGTCTTGCAAGAAGTTGCTGTGGCTGAGGTTGAAGAGGTTACTGCCTGTATTCTCCTCTAGGATTTCTGATAGATTCCTTTCTCACATTTACGTCTTTCATCTATTTTGAGTTTATATTTGTGTATGGTGTAAAAGAATGGTCCAGTTTCATTCTTCTGCATGTGGCTGTCCAATTTTCCCAGCACCATTTATTGAAGAAACTTTTTTCCATTGGACATTCTTTCCTTCTTTGTCGAAGATTAGTTGACCATAGAGTTGAGGGTCCATTTCTGGGCTCTCTGTTCCATTCCATTGATCTATGTGTTTGTTTTTGTGCCAATACCATGCTGTCTTGATGATCGCAGCTTTGTAATAGAGCTTGAAGTCAGGCATTGTGGTGCCCCCAGCTTTGGTTTTCTTTTTCACCATTCCCCTAGCAGGTATTAATGCTTTTTTTAAATGTGTGGTAGGATTCACCTGTGATGCCATCTGGTCCTTAACTTTTGTTTGTTGGGAATTTTTTGAACTTTTTCCAACTTTTTGTTGGTAATTGGTCTGTAAAAATTTTTGATTTCTTCCTGTTTCAGTTTTGGTAGGTTGTATGTTTCTCAGAACTTACCAATTTCAATTTATTCATTATTGTCCAATTTGTTGGCATAGTTTTTCATAATATTCTCATAAATGTTCAGATTTCTGTGGTGTTGGTTGTTAATTCTCCTCTCTCATTTGTCATTTTATTTGTTTGAGTCATCTCTCTCTCTCTTTTTGATAAGTCTGGATAGAAGTTTATCAATTTTATTGATTTTTTTTTCCAAAGACCCAGCTCCTGGTTTCATTGATCTGTTCTATTGTGTTTGTTTGTTTGTTTTGTTTTGTTTCTGTATCGTTTATTTCTAAGCTAATCTTTATTCCTTCTTTCTGCTGGTTTTAGGTTTTGTTTGTTGTTCTTTTTCTAGCTCCTTTAGGTGTAAGTTTACGTTCTTTATTTAAGATTTTTCTTGCTTCTTGGGACGCCTGGGTGGCTCAGTTGGTTAAGCATCTGCCTTCAGCTCTGGTCATGATCCCAGGGTTCTGGGATTGAGTCTCACATCAGGCTCCCTGCTCGGTGGGGAGCCTGTTTCTCCCTTTGCCTGCTGCTCCCCCTGCTTGTGCCCTCTCTTTCTCTTTCTCTCTGTCAAATAAATAAACAAAATCTTAAAAAAACAACAAAAAAAGATTTTTCTTTCTTCTTGAGGTAAGCCTGTATTGCTATAAACTTTCCTCTTAGAACTGCTTTTGTTGCATCCTCAAGGTTTTGGACTTTTGTGTTTTCATTTTCATTTGTTTCCATGTTTTTTTTTTATTTCTTCTTTGATATCCTGGTTGACTCATTCGTTGTTTCTTAGTAGTGTGTTAATTAACCTCCATGCATTTGCGGTATTTCCAGATTTTCTCTTGTGGTTGACTTCTAGTTTCATAGCGTTATGGTTAGAAAAGATGCATTGGATTACTTTGATCTTTTTGAATTTGTTGAGGCTTGTTTTGTGGCCTAATATGTGGTCTATTCTGGAGACTGTTCCATGTGCACTTGAAAAGTGTGTGTATTCTGCTGCTTTAGGATGGAATATTCTGGATATATCTGTTAAATCCATCTGGTTCACTGTGTCATTCAAAATCATTATTTTCTTGTTGATTTTCTGCTGCTGATGTAAGTGGGGTGTTAAAGTCCCCTACTGCTGTTATATCATTATCAGTTAGTTCCTTTGTGTTTGTTATTAGCTGTTTTATGCATTTGGGTGCTCCCATGTTGGGCACATAAATATTTACAATTATTATTTCTTCTTGTTGGATTGTCCCATTTATTATTATATAGTGTCCTTTGTCTCTTATTACAGTCCTTGTTGTAAAGTCTATTTTGTCTAATGTAACTATTTCTACTCTGGCTTTCTTTTGACATCCATTTGCCTGATAAATATTTCTCTATCCCCTTACTTTCAATCTGCAGGTGTCTTTAGCTCTAAAATGAATCTCTTATAAACAGCAAATAGATGGGTGTTTTTTTTGTTTTGTTCTGTTGTTTTTGTTTTTGTTTTCTTATCCATTCTGTCACCCTTTGTTTTTTGATTGGAGTATTTGGTCCATTTACATTCAAAGTAATTTTTGATAGATATGTATTTATTGCCATTTTAATACCTGTTTTGTAGTTATTTCTGAAGATTTTCTCTGATCCTTTCTTATCTTTCCCTCTTTCATAATTGGCTGGTTTTCTTTCTTTCTTTCTTTTTTTAATTTTATTTTACTATGTTATGTTAATCACCATACACTACATCATTAGTTTTTGATGTAGTGTTCCATGATTCATTGTTTGTGTATAACACCCAGTGCCCATTCAATACGTGCCCTCTTTAATACCCATCACCAGGCTAACCCATCCCCCCACCCCCTCCCCTCTAGAACCCTCAGTTTGTTTCTCAGATTCCATAGTCTCTCATGGTTCGTCTCCCTCTCCGATTCCCCTTTCATTTTTCCCTTCCTACTATCTTATTTTTTTTTAAACATATAATGTATTATTTGTTTCAGAGGTACAGGTCTGTGATTCAACAGTCTTACACAATTCACAGCACTCACCATAGCACATACCCTCCCCAGTGTCTATCACCCAGCCACCCCATCCCTCCCACTCCTCACCATGTGAAGATGACAGTGCTACCTAGAGCAATCTACACATTTAATGCAATCCCTGTCAAAATACCATCTACTTTTTTCAAAGAAATGGAACAAATAATCCTAAAATTTGTATGGAACCAGAAAAGACCCCAAATAGCCAGAGGAATGTTGAAAAAGAAAAGCAAAGCGGGCGGCATCACAATTCCAGACTTCAAGCTCTATTACAAAGCTGTCATCATCAAGACAGTATGGTACTGGCACAAAAACAGACACCTAGATCAATGGAACAGAATAGAGAGCCCAGAAATGGACCCTCAACTCTATGGTCAACTAATCTTCGACAAAGCAGGAAAGAATGTCCAATGGGAAAAAGTCTCTTCAACAAATGGTGTTGGGAAAATTGGACAGCCACATGCAGAAGAATGAAACTGGACCATTTCCTTACACCACGCACAAAAATAGACTCAAAATGTGAGACAGGATTCCATCAAAATCCTAGAGGAGAACACAGGCAGCAACCTCTTCGACCTCAGCTGCAGCAACTTCTTCCTAGAAACATTGCCAAAAGCAAGGGAAGCAAGAGAAAAATGAACTACTGGGACTTCATCAAGATAAAAAGCTTTTGCACAGCAAAGGAAATGGTCAACAAAACCAAAAGACAGCCAACAGAATGGGAGAAGATATTTGCAAATGACATATCAGATAAAGGGCTAGTACCCAAAATCTATAAAGAACTTATCAAATTGGCTGGTTTTCTCTATTGATATATTTGCATTTTTTCTCTTTATTTTTTGCATAATTATTAGTGTTTTTTGATTTGTGGTTACCATTAAGTTTGTATATAACATTTTCTGCATATAGCAGTCTATATTAAGTTGATGGTCATTTAAGTTTGAACGCATTCTTATTGCTCTCATCATGTTTTAGGTATATGGTGTCTTATCTTACATCCTTTTATTTTGTGAGTTCCTTGACTGATATTTTACAAAAATATTCCTTTTTACTCCTTTTGTATTGCCTACCTTCATTCTATCAATATTGGTCTTTTCTTTCCACTCAAAGAGTCCCCTTTAATATTTCTTGCAGGGCTGGTTTAGTGGTCATGAACTCCTTTAGTTTTTGTCTGTCTAGGAAACTCTTTATCTGTCCTTTTATTCTGAATAATAGCCTTGCTTGTCAGCATATTCTTGGCTAATGACTTTTCCCCATTCAACACTTTGAATATATCAAGCCACTTTCTTCTGGCTTGGAAAGTTTCTGCTGAAAAATCCCTTGATATCCTTGTGGGGTTTCCCTTGTATGTAACAGCCTTCTTTTGTCTTGATGCTTTAAAAATTTTTTCTTTATCACTATATTTTGCCATTGATTATAATATGTCTTGGTGTGGATCTGCTTTTGTTGATTTTGTTGGGGGTTCTCTGTGCCTTCTGGATCTGGATATCTGTTTTCTTTCCCAGATTAGGGAACTGTTCAGCTATTATCTCTTCAAATAAATTTTCTCCCCATTTCTCTCTCTTTTTCTTCTGGGACTCCTATAACACGAATGTTATTAAGTTTGATGGAGTCACTGAATTCCCTAAGTCTATTCTCGTTTTGCATAATTCCTCTTTCTCACTTTCGTTTAGCTTGATTACCTTCCATTACTTTGTCTTCTAGGTCATTAATTCATTCCTCTGCTTCTTCCAGCCTGTTGTTCATTCCGTCAAGTGTGTTTCTCTTTTTTGTTTGTTTAGCCCTTCGTCTCTTCTATGTCATTCCTTATCTCTGTGTTAAGGGTCGTACTGATGTATTCCATTCTTTTCTCAAGTCAAGTATCTTTATGATCATTACTTTAAATTCTCTATCAGGCATGTTACTTATCTGTTTCATTTATATCTCTGGCTGTGGCCTTGTCCTGTTCCTCCATTTGGGATAAATTCCTCTCTTTTCTCATTTTGTCTAAGTCTCTGCACCTGCTTCTGTGTGTACTTCTTCTGTTCTGGAGGGTAATGGCCTTATGAAGAAGAGGTCCTGTAGTGCCCTGCAGTATAGTGTGCCCTATTCCTCAGGGCCTGGCACTATAGGGAATGTCTCTAGTGTGTGCTGTGTGCACTCTGCTGTTTTGTCCTTGCCACTTTACCCCTCAGGCCAGTCATCTGCAGAGGGTCTTTTTGCCTGTTGTGAGCAGTGTTTGTCCTCTAGCCTGAATATGGTGAGTTTTAACTAGGTGTGCTCTGGTCTGTTTGTGAAATGAGACCTTTTGACACTGCTGCTGGGAGCAAGGCCCACACAAAATGCTCAGGTTGGGAGACAGTGTTGGCAGTGTTTTGGGTTGGTCTTCTGGGAGAGGAGGCCCACTGTCCTGGGACTGAGGCAAGCATGACTGGGAAAGGTGGTTTCTGTGGGGGGTGGGGCTTGGTTTAAGTACGTTAGGTAGGGAGTGTGGTTGCTGTGC